>NC_092226.1:22342001-22607001 GCF_036320965.1 Panulirus ornatus
TTTGAAAAAAAAAAGAAAACCTAACTTACTTTCTCGTATACTGACTTATTTTTTCCGATAGACAAAGAATAGTAAGGCAAAAATATCTGAGCTCTCATCTTTTTTCAGCAAGAATGTTACTGATTATGTTATAATCGACATTGTTTGAATCCCAGTTTCCTGGTAATACAAATGTGAATTCTTAAGAAACTTGCACGTCAGTGAAACGAGTCTGGATGATAGAAAACAGATAACAAAAATTAAAAAATCTTGGTGAAACGAATTTGAAGAAGAAATAGATGTATACATTATGTGGAAAAAGATGCACATGTACGACGGCTCATTTCCTGGCATAGAACTAAGCATTCTTTTTCCTAAGAGTTTCAAATATCATCAAAGATAAAAGAAAATTATCTACGAACCCTTATTTTCATTTCTATGGTCAAATAATGTACCCAGAATCTTACGGCCACGAATGCTATTGAGACTGTGAACATAAAGACGAGGCATTTTGATATAGTTTCAATACTGGTCAGTCAGTGTTTGCTGACGGGATATACCGCACGACTTAGTCTGTTTTGGTTTCTTGAGAACCTCAGAGGAAATGACTTCTTTCTATCCTTATGTGTCTCCGGTATAGTGTACATGGGTATCTAGACAGTATCATTACCGACTTCACATAAACGTGTATTATCTATCAATCGACCATGGATGTATCTTTCGCAAGTAAATATTTCAGCTTCCGACGAAACCCAGAGAAATGTTGACAAATCTCTAGTATATTTCTCAAATTTCAAGACGTATATGTTTATGGATTGCTTACCAAGATGCTCCTCCACCCAGTATTTTCTATGTCTAATAGAGATCTCTTCCTTCCTCAGGAAAACTATGACGAGTTATACAGGAACAAAGAATCAATTTCGAAAACAATAATCGCAGCGCTGATGATTTAAGCACATTGTTTACAATACATTCTCCGATCTAAGAGAAGTTACAGATGAAGTGTCACTTGACTGGAGTACCATGCAGTGCTACTTGACTTGAGAGAGAGCCACGTTTGGAAGGCTATGATTGCACTGTGGTCCAATGTGTAGCCTTTTGATGTGTTGAACCATCTCACGTCTTACAAGTGTCTAAAGCTAACATTATCCAGATGGGATCAAATAAATACATAATACACAGACACACACACACACACACACACATATATATATATATATATATATATATATATATATATATATATATATATATATATATATATATATATATATATATATATATATATATTATCCCTGGAGATAGGGGATTAAGAATACATCCCACGTATTCCCTGCGTGTCGTAGAAGGCGACTAAAAGGGGAGGGAGGGGGGGGGGGGCTGGAAATCCTCCCCTCTCTTTTTTTAATTTTCCAAAAGAAGGAACAGAGGGGGGGGGGGGGGCCAGGTGAGGATATTCCAAAAAAGGCCCAGTCCTCTGTTCTTAACGCTACCTCGCTAACGCGAGAAATGGCGAATAGTTTAAAAAAAAAGAAAAGAAAATATACACATATATCCAGATCGTGTTAAAGAGAATTAGTATACGTCCCCAGATCAGTTTCCCCAAACCCGTGGAACAATGAACGTCACAAACACAGCTGAAGTGAGGCACGAGCAGCGAGGTGCTGCTGTGGTCGCTCATCATTCCTGCGTTACGGAGGATAAGCGCGGAAATGTTACCTCACGCGGCCACTTAGATGATCTATGAATTTCCTTCAGAAAGAAATGTTAGGCAACGGAATCAGACGTTTTATGGTTGTCCTTGTATTCCTCCTGACATAATAGGTAGGATGAGTAATTTCATAATTTTACGATGGCTATCCTTGAATTCCTCTTACCAGAAATACTAGGATGAGCAGTTCGTCATTTTTCACGATGTATGTCCTTGAATTCCTCTTATGAGAAATGCTAGGAGAGGTAACTACAAAAGATCACTATAATAAACGAATTCTGGAGGGAAGAACTTTCTTCTTGCGTGCGCCATGACACTACAGGTTTTCTAAAACTAAGTTACGGATAGAATGATTGCCGATCTATGATGGTAACGTATGGCCTTTATTTACAACCCGGAACCAACTCACTCACTCGTAAATATCTCGTCAGGAAATACCAGTCAAGTGCATTTTTGGTTTTACTTTATATTCATATTTTCATCCAGTCTGTGATGCTGTGAACTTTCTTAAAAAAATATTACAAAACGCTTTGCACAGTTTTTTTTTTTTATTGAACGGATCATCAGTGTGTGTGTGTGTGTGTGTGTGTGTGTGACGGGCTCTTGTCAATGACACCACGTTCTCGTACGTGCCATTACTGGCACAGGTTGGGTGTGTGTGTCCAGGGTGCCGTTACTGGCACAGGTTGGGTGTGTGTGTCCAGGGTGCCGTTACTGTCACAGATTGGTTGTGCGTGCTCAGGGTGCCCTTATTGGCACATAGCGGCCCTGTTCTACATCTCTGCTCCTCTCATTCCTGTAGTGATCTACTGGTTAACTTTCCGGTTGGCCAAGCGAGTGACTAACGGGAATAGTTAATTAGAACCAAGAAACTTATTTAGGATGGAGTACTTTTGATGGCCTGATATAGTGTCATTTCTATCAGTCTTTACATCTTTAAAGACTTCTTCCCTTACCCACCGTGCCACTGTCCTCCACTGCGAACATACACTGAAACGTATCATTTAGCTCCTCATATATTTCCTTATCCTTAAGAGTATATTACTTTGTCTATTCCGATCATGGAAGACCCTTACACTAAAGCGCATTCAAGCTACTGGTTATTCTGTTATTGCATCTCATGAGGAACGTTTCACTGTCAACATCGTCCAGCTGACTGGAAGGTGTGATCAGGTCACCCCTCTGTCTTCATCCCTCAGTGGTGGACATATCGAATCCTGCGAATCGCAGTGTGGCTTTGCGAAAGTATGTATGTATGTGTGATTGTATGTTTACTTTTTTGTGTGTTACATGGAGGGAGTTTTTACACTCGTGTTGCCCCGTCTCTTAATCTTGTTTTGTGAATCATGTCTTGATACCTGTGTGTGTATAATACACACACACACACAACCCAACACACGCTAGGCAATCAGTTATCGATCAGTATGTGTGTGTGTGTGTGTGTGTGTGTGTGTGTGTGTGTGTGTGTGTGTGTAAATAAATAAATAGATAACGGTTTACTGTATTTAGTCAGCCATTTGACTGAAAAATACACAGTCGAGGTTTTACAGATATTACAGAACTAAGAGGTCATGGCAGTAACCAATTAACTAATCATCAAACAGGTCAAGGTGAGGCTAAATATTTCCACAGTTTGAATAAGCACGTGAGTGAGGCACATCTATATAATCAGGGTGGCAGTTATACAGGAATGTTTGGAGAGTAAATAGTGTGCTTCATACATTATGCACCTGGCTGAACATTACGTGATGAATAGTTACAGAAACACAGTGGTTGACGTACCACATAGCCTAACTAAAAGAAACTGAGCTATGTACTTATTCATGGATTGATTACGACATGCACCATGGTATGTGAAGGACTGTTCTTATATCTGTCTGTACGATCTCTGATTGGAACAAGTCGATTGTGGTGACGAACGGCGGTTCGTGGTGGAGGGGCGTCGAGGGGGGAAGGTGACGGTAGTTTATTGCCAAACTGCCGTGTGAGCTGCCGGTGTTGCTTGGAGAGGGTGGACAGGATCAGCAAGATGGAGGGATCTTGATGGGCGGTGTAAGAAGGGCCCAGGATGACTGTGCATGCCCCTTTCTGCACTCTTTCTAGTTGGTCCCTCTGTGTAGCCCTCAGTGAGGAGGACCAGGCTGGGGAGGCGTATGTAAGCTTGGGTAGAGGGAGGATGGAAGAGACATTCCTAATCAATTCGCGGGAAGCCTAGAGTGTTCAGCCGGCGGAGAAGGTACAGACGGTACGAGGAAGATTTGATGATAACGCCGACACGACTTAGTAACTTGGGACTTGTGTGATGTCAGGTGAGCAGGATGCTGTCTGCACCCAGGTTGATACCCAATATTACAGTCTTGGTGGTAAAGTCGTTGGCCGTAGTCCATTCCTGAAGGCTGCTGAGGTAGTGCTGAAGGGCACTGAAATAAGGAGTTGTTGTTGTTGAGAGTGACGACAAAGATGGAGTCTTCTACGTACTTCCAGCAGTGGTGTGTGTCCCTCAGGGAGGCAGTGATAAGGGTCGAGGAAGCAGAGCGGACCTATCATGCCGCCCTGTGGTACACCGCATGTTTGGGGTAGTGTGGTCGATGTGGGTTCCGCTAAGCGGACGGCTTGGTGTCGTCCCGTCAGGAATTCCGAGGTCGAAGGCTTTAGTGAAATTTACGAAGGTGAGCGTCGCCAAGGTCTTGCGCTTCTCGAAATTGCGGTAAATGAAGGCTGGGAGGCTGACAAGATAGTGAGTGGTGTAAGGAAACATGTTTCCAAATTGCCGAGGGTCTACTGTGAATCAGCAAGGTCAGCTTTGGCCTAGTCAGACACAAAACTTTCACAAATTAGTCTGGGGATTGAAGAGACTCTGGGTTGGTGGATTTGGGGTGTGGAGTGACATATGCTGTCTTCCAAGCTATGGGGCATTCAGACAGTTTGAGTAAAGAATTAATTACGGCGATTAGCAGTGTAGCTAATTCATGGGAGTGTTCCTTGTATAGTTTTACTGGAAGATCTCTGGGTGTTCTGGTTGATCGTCTGGTTGTAAGGCACTGAGGTCACTTTGCTGTTTGGTATTCCTCTACCGTGCTTGAGGAAGGTGAGGTTAGTAGAAATGCTGTTAGGGGGTCTGATGTCGTGTTGTGGTGATCGTTAGCTAATATTGGCACAATGGATAGTCAGTTTGGTTTGTGGCCTCCTCACTGTTAAGATGATCTACACAAGGGAAGGGGGAGAGTCTTCCCTTGTCCCAGCCTGTTAATTCTTTTATCCTATCATGCTACTGATCGATGCTGGCCTGCCTCAAATGCTTCTCATTACTTGGGTGATAAATCTTCCTCGCGGCTCGTACTTCGTGCTGCAATTTGCTGCGAATTAGCTGGTAAAGGTCGTTGTTGCGACTGTTGAACTCTCGATTTCTCTGCTGTAAGACACGTTTGATGCGGTGGGTGATCCAGAGAGCGTCGGCCTGATGTAGTGTTACCATCTTCTGGGGAAAGAAGTGTTGGTAGGCCTGGCTTTAGATTTCATGACCTCACCACTGGTCACCTCAGGTGAAGAGTGTTTCGACCATGCGTGTTCCGGAAAGTGAACAATCTGAGATAGATATAGATGTTCCTAGAGGTTGGTGGTGTCTACCTCATTAAAATCAACACATATCACAAGATTGGAACGCGGGTACTTCGTCCTGAGTGTGTCAGATGTGTGGGTTATATGTTCTAACAGTGCCTCACTAGTGGAAGGGCGCGGCGGGTGGTAAACCACGCAGTAAATGATGGTGCCAGTTTGGCGTGGGTGTAAGTGGGGCGAGACCCTAACCCATAACACCTCCAGACCCTCAGGCACGTTAACTGTCAGCTGGGCTGGACGTACGTCTGTGTAACAAAAGAGTGCCACACCTGCCCCACGCTTAGGTGTGCCAAGGTACAAATTTCAAGAGTTATCTGCCAGGTCCCTGTTATTGCCGTGACCTGACTGTGAACTGACCTGTGGGTGTGATGGCGAATGCCTCCAGTTTGCTGTGCAGGCAGGTGACATTCGAATGCAGCAGGGTTGGTAAGTTTCCCACTTGATTTTACCTTTAGATGGTTTGCGTCACCTTCTCTTGGTAATAAATGTTTCAACTGCTTTTCCATAATTGGGCCTGCGGTTACCTCTGGAATGAAATATGTCTAGCGATTCTAATTTCTCATAAACACTGGAGTCGGAATAAAGGTTACCCTCCTTCAGGCGACAGAGCTGTGAGCTGGTGTAGATCAGTGTCGCGGTGTTTACATCTAGTGACCACAGCCCTGATCCTGTGTTGCTACAGGCATCGTTGGAAGCATTAATCACTTGAGTCACTGTTCACTGGTTCACTGTAGAGTTATCTACATCTCCCACTATATCATTCCTTGGAATATGGCAACCTTGTGCGAAGAAGGAGGTCCAGTCAACGTAATCCAAATATCCAACGGGAGGTGAGGGGAAGTCCAGGTCACAGTTGACCTCCTGTAGCTCGAGGGAGCTGCAGAAACAAGTCTGTCCCCATCAAGGGTTGGTATGTGTGTGTGTGTGTGTGTGTGTGTGTGTGTGTGTGTGTGTGTGTATGTGTGTGTGTGTGTGTGTGTGTGTGGCTATAAAGATAAACAGAGCACCACACCGTCGCGATGATACAATCCAAGCTTCCTGGAGACTACATTTTATCGTTCTTAATAAGTTGGACTCATCACTGGTACTTCTCGACTGATGATGAAGGAGAGAGGATGAGGAGGATACGTGGTCCATAATGTGGAAGCCTCGCATATGACCTAAGTCTTCCCAAGTGACCCCCCCATCTGCTGTGATCTGACCTGAGAGATTTAAGTACGTGACCAGAGGAGATATTGCACTCCTTCCTAAACACCTATCAGAGAAGAGAGGAGATCACCGTCTTATTTGCACACGTTCTTCGCTCAGTATCTATATATCCATCTGCACACACACACACACACACTGCCCACGTATTCCCTCTATGTCGTAGAAGGCGACTAACAGGGGTGGGAGCGGAGGCCTGGAAATCCTTCCCTCCTGTTTAACTTTACAGTGAAGGGGGCCAAGTCAGCTTTCCTTCTAAGGCTCAGTCTTCTGTTCTTGACGCTGCCGCGGTAAATGGCGAATATGCACATGTTTCACGGAGACGATCCAACTTATCAGGTGCAAATAATTTATAAACTTTCTTACATACTGATGAGGAGGATTGTCTCCGGAAACAGTTGGGCTGCATGTACAGAAAAATTACGTGTTAAATGAAATTATCTGAACTACTGAATTGCGATTTCACCTTCATAACTATCATCACGGATTAGTGTTATTAACATATAAATATATATATATATATATATATATATATATATATATATATATATATATATATATATATATATATATATATATTATCCCTGGGGATAGGGGATTAAGAATACTTCCCACGTAATCCCTGCGTGTCGTAGAAGGCGACTAAAAGGGGAGGGAGCGGGGGGCTGGAAATCCTCCCCTCTCGTTTTTTTTTTTTTTAATTTTCCAAAAGAAGGAACAGAGAAGAGGGCCAGGTGAGGATATTCCCTCAAAGGCCCAGTCCTCTGTTATTAACGCTACCTCGCTATCGCGGGAAATGGCGAATAGTATGAAAAAAAAAAATATATATATATATATATATTTTTTTTTTCTTTTAAACTATTCGCCATTTCCAACGTTAGCGAGGTAGCGTTAGGAACAGAAGACTGGGCCTTTGAGGGAATATCCTCACCTGGCCCTCTATATATATATATATATATATATATATATATATATATATATATATATATATATATATATTAAGACTAGGGATTTAAGAAGACTCACAGTCTGTTGATTTCTTAAAATTACCGGGTCATTTTGGAAAGTTAAAAAATGTACTTTCTTGCGATGTCTTCAAATAATCATCTATGATGGATTTGCTCTTACACAGTTTGATTACAGTTATTCCGCATTACTGAGGATGAAGGATATATCGCTGAGGCTATGTAAAACGACAAAGTCATTTGTAGTTTGTCGGTCATGTGTCATGCTCAGACGCTTTGGACAGTGACGTCAACAGCACTAGGCTTCACGCAAACCAGCGGGCAAGGAAATTTCTCGTACGAACACACCTGATAATGAACTGGCGATGGAATCTTTCTACGAGAGACACTTCGGTCACGAAGAGAGACACACGGCTCTCCTGAAGAGACACTGTGCTGGCTTACGAGAGGAGAGACATTGTTACTGCGAAGTGCTCCAATACTCCGGGATGGTTCATCGGACATCTTGATCCTCAAGCAGACCGTTTCATTCCCGAAGGGTCTGAGGGTTACGAGTCAAAGCCTTTTAAAAGATAATTCTTTCTTCCGTCAAGTCGGAAAATGTTAAGACCCGCTTTAATTATATCTTACGTTGTCCAGATTGTATTGAATTTTGTGAAATGTCAAGACCGCAGGTGCAGTGAACAATGTTCATCCGTCTTAATAACACAAAATCAGGACAGCTAGCATTATAAGCAAGGTGGTAACCACAACTAGACTGATATTTATAACTCGTTATAATAAGCCTGAGCAATTGTGATTATCACAAGCTCATTTCTTAAATACGGTTTTGGTTAATGAGGCCAACTCATGAAGGCCAGCAGCTCTCTTTCTATTGTGGACAAAATTAGTAATGATAATCGGAGCATTCTATGAACCTAAATTGTTTTTCTTCTATTCTTTCGTTCATTTCGCTAACTTCCTTTGTGAAATTCAACCCGTTCAGTGACGTTATACTACAGACCCTTCGCTGTATTTCATATGCTTTCTTGTCGACTTTTTAAGTCTCCATCCAGATTATATTTTTCTGATATACTGGTTTAGGGGCACCAAAGACATAGATTACGGATGTGAAAGAAATACATACCAGTAAATTCCTTATACTTAGCAGGCACCGGGGAGCACAGAATGTTGCATTTTCTTATTTTTCCCAAGGAAGAGTGATATAAAGGCTATG
Organism: Panulirus ornatus; assembly: GCF_036320965.1. Classification (NCBI taxonomy): domain Eukaryota; kingdom Metazoa; phylum Arthropoda; class Malacostraca; order Decapoda; family Palinuridae; genus Panulirus; species Panulirus ornatus. Next base: position 22,350,697 of record NC_092226.1, read on the forward strand.
ACTTAAAAAAAGTAAGTGAAACATTACCGCAAATCAACAGTATTTAGTAAAACCTCACCTAAACACACACAGGGGCCGAGATCTACCGTAATATTCAGTATCATATCCGATATATTCCAATGACATTGTCATCATCTAGCTTCTGCCATATTGGCTGCATCCAATATAATTTTTTTTTCCATAGTAGGAAGTAAACACACTCAGCGAAAACTAAAAAAACAGTGAACAATCTTCCCAGCAACTGAATGCTAATGATACCATAACATTTACATTTTCTTTCAATTAACATCGAAAAAAATCGCTGTGGGAAGTTAGGTGAGGCTTTCAGAGGTTCCGTTGATGTCTAGAAGAGTTTTCTTTACTATTATCCGACACTTTCTCAGATCATCTTAAACCACTTACCATTGTTACTAATTATCGTAACCTATCACACTCCAAATCACGCTCCCTTCAATCTAAACTTCTGCTAAGTATATGGAGTTCATTTATATCCATTCTTTCCATATCCGTAAGTTATTTCAATGGTGTCCATAAACTGGCTCTTTAAGATTAAGGTAACGTTCGTAAAGCAATTTTGCTGTTTTTTTCACGCGACTTGACTACGGGACATGCAGGCCAAGCATCATTTACATTTTGTGCTGAAGTGTGTGGCTGTGTCAGCTTAAAACGTCTTCCTGAATTAACTTCAAGGTAGCTTAAAAGCAATATATGTGTGCTGCTCTTCTAAGTGCAAAATTTAATTGATTTATGCTTGAATTATAGAAAGTCTAAACCAACAAGTTGTTATTACGTCTCAGAAATGATTTTTTTTTTTTTTTTTTGGGGGGGGGGGGCTCAATTTTCGTTTGGTCTACGTAAATGTTCCTAGCGATGTTTTAGTTTCTGCTGGATGTGTACGCAGTCGATGATGAAAAATGAATATGTTTTGAAGCTTATCTCGCGACAGCAATTCAGATTTAAAGTTTCTGCTTGGCATCATTCATATGAACATGCTGTACATGTACAAGACGTCCTCGGATGTACTGTACGTATACAGGATGGTCTTGGACGTGTTGTACATGTACAGGCCATCCCTGGACGCGTTGTACGTGTACGCGCCGTACATGCAGAGAGAGGGCTACCGCCTATCTGTTAATTATTCACAACCTGCTTGGGTACCCGATGCTGCACAGAAAATATATGGCTATAGTGATTTTCGACTTTGGAAATAGGGCTAGTCTCTGGTACCCTTGAATACTGCCTTTGATGCTGCCTTTTTTGAGCGAGTGCAGTGAAGCGAGTCCCATAAGGCTTTTGAAAAGGCCTTTTGTGGCCTCAAAACGGGCTCCAAAACCAATAAGCGTTCCTCATAACCTTACATAGATTCTGAGGTACCAACACACAAAATTTGTGGTCTCTGGGTACTATTGTTCAGACGAGAAAGAATAAACAAACAAACTTACAAGTATTAAGACTACTATACATAGATTTCAGTTCAAAAACTTCATCTACGTTTTGGGTTCCCTACAATCAGAATCTGGGACTTCCAGGCGCTACAGTTCGGCCGTGACAGGGTAACACACACACACACACACACACACACACACACACACACACACAAGCGCTTGAAAATGGCCCTCAAGACCAACGTGCAGTTGCACAAAGCCTAGCCAGATCATGCCGTACCGTAAGTCCTAGCCAGATCGTGCCGTACCGTAAGTCCTAGCCAGATCATGCCGTAGCGTAAGTCCTAGCCAGATCATGCCGTACCGTAAATCCTAGCCAGATCGTGCCGTAGCGTAAATCCTAGCCAGATCGTGCCGTAGCGTAAATCCTAGCCAGATCGTGCCGTAGCGTGTCCTAGCACAGACTTGAAGTACCCACATCCAAAATTTGGGCCTCTAGGTTCGGCCTCGAAATAGTAAAAGAAACACAAAATTCTCGTAAACTACCTTGTAGTAATTATTGCATATGTACAGTAACACCCATTTTTGATAATTGTATATGTAAAACATCTAATTGGGATACCCATTTATTTATGATGAATTTAACTTTTATATAATTTGATAGCTTGTGTACTATGAAAACTTATTGTCAGTCTAATCAGTACTGCATATATATATATACATATATATATATATATATATATATATATATATATATATATATATATATATATATATATATATATGCAGTACAGTATATATATATGCAGTACTCTGAGCCTCGAAGGCTCAGAGTGGGGTGCCTAAATGTGTGTGGATGTAACCAAGATGTGAAAAAAGGAGAGATAGGTAGTATGTTTGAGGAAAGGAACCTGGATGTTTTGGCTCTGAGTGAAACGAAGCTCAAGGGTAAAGGGGAAGAGTGGTTTGGAAATGTCTGGGGAGTGAAGTCAGGGGTTAGTGAGAGGACAAGAGCAAGGGAAGGAGTAGCAATACTCCTGAAACAGGAGTTGTGGGAGTATGTGATAGAATGTAAGAAAGTAAATTCTCGATTAATATGGGTAAAATTGAAAGTTGATGGAGAGAGGTGGGTGATTATTGGTGCATATGCACCTGGGCATGAGAAGAAAGATCATGAGAGGCAAGTGTTTTGGGAGCAGCTAAATGAGTGTGTTAGCGGTTTTGATGCACGAGACCGGGTTATAGTGATGGGTGATTTAAATGCAAAGGTGAGTAATGTGGCAGTTGAGGGAATAATTGGTATGCATGGGGAGTTCAGTGTTGTAAATGGAAATGGTGAAGAGCTTGTAGATTTATGTGCTGAAAAAGGACTGATGATTGGGAATACCTGGTTTAAAAAGCGAGATATACATAAGTATACTTATGTAAGTAGGAGAGATGGCCAGAGAGCGTTATTGGATTACGTGTTAATTGACAGGCGTGCGAAAGAGAGACTTTTGGATGTCAATGTGCTGAGAGGTGCAACTGGAGGGATGTCTGATCATTATCTTGTGGAGGCTAAGGTGAAGATTAGTATGGGTTTTCAGAAAAGAAGAGTGAATGTTGGGGTGAAGAAGGTGGTGAGAGTAAGTGAGCTTGGGAAGGAGACCTGTGTGAAGAAGTATCAGGAGAGACTGTGTACAGAATGGAAAAGGGTGAGAACAATGGAAGTAAGGGGAGTGGGGGAGGAATGGGATGTATTTAGGGAATCAGTGATGGATTGCGCAAAAGATGCTTGTGGCATGAGAAGAGTGGGAGGTGGGCTGTTTAGAAAGGGTAGTGAGTGGTGGGATGAAGAAGTAAGAGTATTAGTGAAAGAGAAGAGAGAGGCATTTGGACGATTTTTGCAGGGAAAAAATGCAATTGAGTGGGAGAAGTATAAAAGAAAGAGACAGGAGGTCAAGAGAAAGGTGCAAGAGGTGAAAAAAAGGGCAAATGAGAGTTGGGGTGAGAGACTATCAGTAAATTTTAGGGAGAATAAAAAGATGTTCTGGAAGGAGGTAAATAGGGTGCGTAAGACAAGGGAGCAAATGGGAACTTCAGTGAAGGGCGTAAATGGGGAGGTGATAACAAGTAGTGGTGATGTGAGAAGGAGATGGAATGAGTATTTTGAAGGTTTGTTGAATGTGTCTGATGACAGAGTGGCAGATATAGGGTGTTTGGGTCGAGGTGGTGTGCAAAGTGAGAGGGTTGGGGAAAATGATTTGGTAAACAGAGAAGAGGTAGTAAAAGCTTTGCGGAAGATGAAAGCCGGCAAGGCAGCAGGTTTGGATGGTATTGCAGTGGAATTTATTAAAAAAGGCGGTGACTGTATTGTTGACTGGTTGGTAAGGTTATTTAATGTATGTATGACTCATGGTGAGGTGCCTGAGGATTGGCGGAATGCGTGCATAGTGCCATTGTACAAAGGCAAAGGGGATAAGAGTGAGTGCTCAAATTACAGAGGTATAAGTTTGTTGAGTATTCCTGGTAAATTATATGGGAGGGTATTGATTGAGAGGGTGAAGGCATGTACAGAGCATCAGATTGGGGAAGAGCAGTGTGGTTTCAGAAGTGGTAGAGGATGTGTGGATCAGGTGTTTGCTTTGAAGAATGTATGTGAGAAATACTTAGAAAAGCAAATGGATTTGTATGTAGCATTTATGGATCTGGAGAAGGCATATGATAGAGTTGATAGAGATGCTCTGTGGAAGGTATTAAGAATATATGGTGTGGGAGGCAAGTTGTTAGAAGCAGTGAAAAGTTTTTATCGAGGATGTAAGGCATGTGTACGTGTAGGAAGAGAGGAAAGTGATTGGTTCTCAGTGAATGTAGGTTTGCGGCAGGGGTGTGTGATGTCTCCACGGTTGTTTAATTTGTTTATGGATGGGGTTGTTAGGGAGGTAAATGCAAGAGTCTTAGAAAGAGGGGCAAGTATGAAGTCTGTTGGGGATGAGAGAGCTTGGGAAGTGAGTCAGTTGTTGTTCGCTTATGATACAGCGCTGGTGGCGGATTCATGTGAGAAACTGCAGAAGCTGGTGACGGAGTTTGGTAAAGTGTGTGGAAGAAGAAAGTTAAGAGTGAATGTGAATAAGAGCAAGGTTATTAGGTACAGTAGGGTTGAGGGTCAAGTCAATTGGAAGGTGAGTTTGAATGGTGAGAAACTGGAGGAAGTGAAGTGTTTTAGATATCTGGGAGTGGATCTGTCAGCGGATGGAACCATGGAAGCGGAAGTGGATCATAGGGTGGGGGAGGGGGCGAAAATTTTGGGAGCCTTGAAAAATGTGTGGAAGTCGAGAACATTATCCCGGAAGGCAAAAATGGGTATGTTTGAAGGAATAGTGGTTCCAACAATGTTGTATGGTTGCGAGGCGTGGGCTATGGATAGAGTTGTGCGCAGGAGGATGGATGTGCTGGAAATGAGATGTTTGAGGACAATGTGTGGTGTGAGGTGGTTTGATCGAGTAAGTAACGTAAGGGTAAGAGAGATGTGTGGAAATAAAAAGAGCGTGGTTGAGAGAGCAGAAGAGGGTGTTTTGAAATGGTTTGGGCACATGGAGAGAATGAGTGAGGAAAGATTGACCAAGAGGATATATGTGTCGGAGGTGGAGGGAACGAGGAGAAGAGGGAGACCAAATTGGAGGTGGAAAGATGGAGTGAAAAGGATTTTGTGTGATCGGGGCCTGAACATGCAGGAGGGTGAAAGGAGGGCAAGGAATAGAGTGAATTGGAGCGATGTGGTATACAGGGGTTGACGTGCTGTCAGTGGATTTGAATCAGGGCATGTGAAGCGTCCGGGGTAAACCATGGAAAGCTGTGTAGGTATGTATATTTGCGTGTGTGGACGTGTGTATGTACATGTGTATGGGGGGGGTTGGGCCATTTCTTTCGTCTGTTTCCTTGCGCTACCTCGCAAACGCGGGAGACAGCGACAAAGTATAAAAAAAAAATATATATATATATATATATATATATATATATATATATATATATATATATATATATATAAAGACGAGTATCATGGTGTAACTACCTGACCTTCATTGAATACAATTGAATCAAAACAGTGACTGGGTTCTGACGAGGGTGTTTGTGCTGGTGGAAAAGAACAGAAACTTATGGGTTAGTTTAGTTGGAGACTAAGTTGAACGAAACTATGGTGCTGCTTTCATATTACTCCAGTTGGTAAATCATTCAATACGTTAATAATCCCGTTGCAGAACAAGTATTTTGACTCAAAGTAAAACATTTATCCACGAGTTTACAACGACAGAAACCAACGAGTGAAATCACACGTAGTAACTCGTTAGATCGACATTATCTAAACCTTTAATGATCTGAATACCTGTATTAAGATCACCTCTCAGTCTTCTCTTTTCGAAGTTAAATATTCAAATCGTTAAGTCGGCTTTCCTAGCAATGTTTCTGAGTCCAGAAATCATCTTGGTAGCTCGCTCCTGTAATCTCTCTATTCTGTCTATGTCTTTCTCAAATAAAGCGACCAAAACTGATCACAGTATTCAAGATGGGGACGTACCAGTGAGTTGTAAAGAGTGAAGATAATTTCCCGAGACTTAAATTCAAAAGTTCTTCCTATGAATCCAAGTATCTTGTTCGCACAGTTTATGATTCTGCGCACTTTTTGCTTGGCTTTAGGTCACCCAATATAATCACACCCAAGTGCTCTTCCTCACTAACCTTCCGTAGATCAACAGAATTCGTATTGTACATTGTCTTTTAATGTTTACTATCGGTATGTAAAACTTTGCACCTACCAGTATGAAAATTCATTTGGAACCTGTAAGCCTAGTCTATAAGATTCTTTATCAGTTTGAAGCTGCAGGCGTTCAGTTTCTGTAGTTTTTCCAAAAATTTAGAGATCTTACAGCGAAGCCGATTATCAATATAGGTGAACATGTGTGAGACAGAGAACCGATCGCAAGACTGATCCTTGTGGCAAAACACATGTATAAACCATTCGAATGCTTGACCATTAATCACCTGTCTTTGTTTACTGCCAGTCAGACAACTTCCTAACCATCGAAGTACAACTCAATCTATTTACACCATGTTAGTAACCTTTGATGTAAAACTTTATAGAATGCTTTTTGACATTCTGAATATATGACATTGTCTTGCTGTCATCATACATGTTGATATTTTCATAAAAGGTAAGAACATTTGTAGACGATTACTGTATCTTATTGTGTAGGACAAGTAAGCTCACACTGCTGGTGCTATATAAGCCTACATTAGAATGACAGCAATTGCTTAACGACAGCAATTACAAATAATAACTTTTTCGGTGAACAATGTAAACTACGAGATTGATGGGAGAGTTAAAGTTTATGAGCAAGCTTTACAGTGACCGACTAACTAGAAGGGATATTTAATGCCACTGGGTAATGAGACCCGCGAAAATTACGCAACAATTTTCATCAGTGAGTAACCAGAGTCGAGGAAATTACCTGGCTCGTCATGATGTACTGAGAACTGCCAGACTTAGTGAGCACCGTTGATGTGTTTGGTACATGAATAGGGGACGGATTTAGAATGTTGCGGCAATGTCCGACGCTTGATGCTAAAGGCTGAAGCTAAGGATATGAAGATATGGTTATGAAGGCGTGAAACACACATGGTAATGATTACTTTAGTTACCACATGGCTTCAAAATGCGCATGCGCGAGAAGCATGAAAGGGTTGAAGTATGTGACAGCGGCAATCTGAAACTCCTCAAAGTTCAGCTTCAGGTTGCTTTAGAAACCATGGCATGCTGCACTTTTACATGCGATATGAGTCGATTTAGGTTTGAATCATGGTGAGAGATCGTTTCAACCTTAAATTACATCAAATGACAGAAGACATATAGAAAGAAAGAAGAGCTTGACCATTTTGTACAGTTTCGACTTGCTTTCCAGTAATGAAGGATTTCGAAGTTTATCGATCTTATCTCAAACTTAAAGATTTGCTTTTGGTATAACGCCTACGGACATGTACGGGCTACACTTCAACAATAGATTGTTACCGCCTACTTGATATTCTGTGAACTGTTCTGCTGAACTGTATTCGAAACTTTCGACACTCGTTCTAAGAGCTTTACGTACGAAAGGAAAGGCACGTCCAGTCAAGAAAAGAAGCTTTGCTGCCTCGCAGCAGTGATGTCTTTATCATGCTAACGTGACATGTTAGTAGTCAGCTACTGAAGTTATAAGTTATAGGTGTATCTTCCATTTGGTTACTCGAGATAGTTTGTTGATATTCAATAAAAGTTTGCAACCTCTGTTTTCACTTCCTATTCCATCTTTAAAAGTTTTAAGCTTGTTTACAGGTGATTCCAATTCTCAAGTTAGCAGATACATTAGCTGAGAACCTCGTTTACATGTTATAATCAGTTTCGTCAGTCCCTAAACTAAATCATATCTACGTTTAATCTGGGTTCACTAAAAGTTTGTTAACATTTCATTATTTCTTTCGTTAACTCATTCTTCACTATCCATTATTTTCTTTCTTTATGAACCGTAAAGATTTTCGTTTTCTACTGAGTATTAGAAAACAGATACTTGGTGTACTGACACCCAGGTGTGTAGGATGGGTTCCGTCGGTGTCATGACGCGTGGGTGTGGGGAGATTAGTGTAGGAGTGAAACTCTTCAGGGAAATACAGAAATAACTCCTCGACGTCACGTTTACAGGTGCTCGGTACATACACCACTCTTACCCGGAGGAGGTGCAGGTTATTGATAAACCATTTGTAGACTCGTGTACTATACCCACGTACCACACCTTCAACCACGTCCCGCTCCCTCACCCACGTACCACACCTACATCCACGTGCCAAACCCTTACCCAAGTACCACACCTTCACCCTTATAACACAACCACACCCTCACTCTTTTACTACACCCTCACCCATGTTCTTTACCACACACATTCATCCATGTTCTGCACCACACCGACACCCACGTACCACACCGCACTCATGTACATGTCCTCACCCACTTAATATACCTTCGCGCCGTTACCCATGTATCTTATCTATGTCGTTCAACACTATGTATCATAATCATGTACCTCACTGTTAGCTACGAGTCATCAGGATGTCTCACTCATGTTACTCATGGATACCAACATGTATTACCCATGTTACTCATGGATACCAACATGTATTACCCATGTACCACACCACGACTGATGTTCGTCATTCATGTACCAAACTACCATTGATATAGGTCACCCATATACCACACTCCCACTGATATATGTCACCCATATACCACACTCCCACTGATATATGTCACCCATATACCACACTCCCACTGATATATGTCACCCAAGTACCATACAACCACCCATGTTCCACACCACTACTGACATATGTCACCCATGTACCACATTAGCCCTCCTGCACACCATAACTGTTGTGCCATAGAATACACTTCCCACGTTCTGGACCTACAACCTTGTATAAACAGGTTGTTTGTTCCGGCGTACGACCTTTTTGCCATGACAGCACACGTTCATGGGTGCCACTAATACGCGTAGTGTACAATGGAAAGTGTACAACACAGTGCACTGTCTGACTCCAATAATCTAGTCATTGTTATCATGTTTTCTATGCAACGATGTTTGATGTATTGTTGTATATACTGATATATATATATATATATATATATATATATATATATATATATATATATATATATATATATATATATATATATATATATATCAGTATATACAACAATACATCAGAGATGCTCTGTGGAAGGTATTAAGAATATATGGTGTGGGAGGAAAGTTGTTAGAAGCAGTGAAAAGTTTTTATCGAGATGTAAGGCATGTGTACGTGTAGGAGGAGAGGAAAGTGATTGGTTCTCAGTGAATGTAGGTTTGCGGCAGGGGTGTGTGATGTCTCCATGGTTGTTTAATTTGTTTATGGATGGGGTTGTTAGGGAGGTAAATGCAAGAGTTTTTGAAAGAGGGGCAAGTATGAAGTCTGTTGGGGATGAGAGAGCTTGGGAAGTGAGTCAGTTGTTGTTCGCTGATGATACAGCGCTGGTGGCTGATTCATGTGAGAAACTGCAGAAGCTGGTGACTGAGTTTGGTAAAGTGTGTGGAAGAAGAAAGTTAAGAGTAAATGTGAATAAGAGCAAGGTTATTAGGTACAGTAGGGGTGAGGGTCAAGTCAATTGGGAGGTGAGTTTGAATGGAGAAAAACTGGAGGAAGTGAAGTGTTTTAGATATCTGGGAGTGGATCTGGCAGCGGATGGAACCATGGAAGCGGAAGTGGATCATAGGGTGGGGGAGGGGGCGAAAATTCTGGGGGCCTTGAAGAATGTGTGGAAGTCGAGAACAGTATCTCGGAAAGCAAAAATGGGTATGTTTGAAGGAATAGTGGTTCCAACAATGTTGTATGGTTGCGAGGCGTGGGCTATGGATAGAGTTGTGCGCAGGAGGATGGATGTGCTGGAAATGAGATGTTTGAGGACAATGTGTGGTGTGAGGTGGTTTGATCGAGTGAGTAACGTAAGGGTAAGAGAGATGTGTGGAAATAAAAAGAGCGTGGTTGAGAGAGCAGAAGAGGGTGTTTTGAAGTGGTTTGGGCACATGGAGAGGATGAGTGAGGAAAGATTGACCAAGAGGATATATGTGTCGGAGGTGGAGGGAGCAAGAAGAAGAGGGAGACCAAATTGGAGGTGGAAAGATGAAGTGAAAAAGATTTTGTGTGATCGGGGCCTGAACATGCAGGAGGGTGAAAGGAGGGCAAGGAATAGAGTGAACTGGAGCGATGTGGTATACCGGGGTTGACGTGCTGTCAGTGGATTGAATCAAGGCATGTGAAGCGTCTGGGGTAAACCATGGAAAGCTGTGTAGGTATGTATATTTGCGTGTGTGGACGTGTGTATATACATGTGTATGGTGGGGGGGGTTGGGCCATTTCTTTCGTCTGTTTCCTTGCGCTACCTCGCAAACGCGGGAGACAGCGACAAAGTATAAAAAAAAAAAAAATATATATATATATATATATATATATATATATATATATATATATATATATATATATATATATATATATATATATATTTCTCATACTTGATCTCCTTTCCCAGCGTTAGCGATGTAACGCCAGGGACAACGAAGGAGGGTGCATTCTCTCACGTCCATTCCCTATCTGTCATATATAATGCACCAAAACTGCACCCAAGCTATCCAAAACAAAGCCTCCCCAACTTTCCGTGGTTTTCCCCGGACGCTTCACATGCTCTGGTTCAGTCCATTGACAAGAAGTCAACGCCTGTATCTATTGTATTTCTAGTTGGAGGTCCAGTCAAGGACAAAAGTCCACATCGAGGCATGGCCTTAATTGAAATATAGAGAGGGTTATGAAAGGAAAAAAAGCAGAGACAAGGAAAAATGTTCACGAATTTTGGAAGACGTGAAAAACCTGTCTACTACATCGGCCCAATTCACTCTATCTTGTGCCAGCCTTACAACCTCCTGAATGTTCAGGCCCTGATCGCTCAAAATCCTTTTCATTCACTCCTTCCATCTCCAATTTTGCCTCCCGCTTCTCCTTGTTCCTTGTGCGTCTGACACATATATCCTCCTTTGTCAGCCTCTCCTCACTTATTCTCTCCGTACATCCAAACTATTTTAGCACACGCTCTTCAGCTCTCAACCACACTCTTTTACTACCAGACCTCTCTCTTATCATTTAATCATTTACTTGAAACCACATCACACCACATATTGTCCTCAGACATTTCATCTGCAACATCTCGACTCTCCTCCGCGCAGCCTCATCTATAATCATGCCTCGCATCCGCACAACATCGTTGGAACTGCTATATCGTCAAACATGACCAATTTTGCCTTCCCAGACAACCTCTCATTACATACATTTCTCAAAGCACCCAGAACCTTCGCCCCCTCACCCACACTAACACCTGATCCACACATCCTTTACCACTTCTAAAACCACAGTGTTCCTCCCCGATCTGATGCTCTGTACATGTCTTCACCTCCTCAATCACCACTCTCACATACAACTTACCAAGTACAGTCTATAAACTTATACCTCTGTGGTTTGAACACAAACCTTTATCCCCTTTGCCTTTGTACAGTGGCACTAGACATGCATTCTGCCAGTCCTCGGGCACCTCACTACGATCCACACATAAAGTGAAAATCCTGACTAACAACACAGTCACCCGTTTTCTTAAGAAATTCAACTGTGTTACCATCCACTCCAGCCGCATTACTTTCAACATTCCTTCAACGTACTCACTCAATCGCCTTCTCACTTCATTACTACCTGTTACCACTTCCCTATTTGCTCCCTTTACCGATGTTCCCATTGTTCTCTTATTTTTGCACTCTGTTACCCTCTTCCTCTTTCCCGTAAACTTCTGCAAGTCTTCACCACTGCCTCCACGGGGTAATAATCAGACATCCCACTAGCTGCTCCTCTCAGTCCATTCACATTCAAAAGTCATTTTCTTTGCTCACCTGTTAGAGAGTATGTAATCCATTAATGACCATGGACCATTTTCCTACTCACATACATACGGATACTTGTATAGGTCCCTTTTTATAAACCAGGTATTCCCTGTCACGAGCCCTTTTTCAGCTCAACGCTACAAGCTTTTCACCGTATCCATTCCCTTGACTGAATACTCCCATTACCCGGAATGATACCCATAACTGCCACATTACTCATCTGCATATTCAAATCAGCCATCACTTATATCCGGACTAGTGCATCAAAACTACTGACACAATTACTCAGCTTTTGCTTTTGCTTTGGCTCTCATGATCTTTCTTCTCATGGCCAGGTGCATAAGCACAAATAATCACCCACCTTTCTCAATCCACTTCCATTTTCGCTCATCAGGTTAGAGCTTACATCCATGCACTCTTTCACACACTCCCACAACTCCGGCTTTAGCAGAAGTGCTACCCCTTCCTTACTTCTTGCCCTCTTACTTGAGCTTTGTTTCATGTAGGGCCAGAACATCCAGGGCCATCTCCTTAAACATACGACCTATATCTCTTCTCATCTTGGTTACATCCAAACATTCTGAAACCCAACCTGAGCCTTCGAGGAGGAGAAGCACTCCTCGCTTGGCTCCTTCTTCTGTTCCGTCTTTTAGAAATAGAGGTACAAGAAGGGATCGGGTGGAGAAAGGTTCCCGTCCCCCTTTCCTGGCTCCTCCCCCTTAGTTGCCTTTTATGATACATAAATACAGAGGTAAAATTCTTTCCCCCCCCTCCCACATATATATATATATATATATATATATATATATATATATATATATATATATATATATATATATGACATTTGAAAAGACTGCGGCACCATAGTTCAGAGCAGTCAAGTGCTTTATCTAAAGCTACGTGTTGAAATATCTATCATCGGCGACAGACTAGCTTTAAGTGCTGTGATATGGTTGCGTCGGCAGTAGGATGATAAATCTCTTTCCTAAATAATTATCAGCATCGTAACTGAACCTTGCATCAAAGGACTGAGGACAAAGGCTCGTTAAAGCAGGAGTAATGTCAGCACCCGACCACCATGGCTGGTCGGGTGTTTGGGTCGCCGTTTGGGTCTGTATCGTCACCACACCACCTCACTGTTGCAAGCTCTGCCACAGCTCGCTGTACCTCGCCAGATTTAACCATAAATTCGCCAGCAGGAGGCTTGTTGCCTGGTCCTCGTGCCTGTCGAGTGCCAGGTTGTGAAATATATCTTTTAAAAGACAGTTTTTCTTCCTAGTTCTTGGTAATATTATACCATCCTAGCCACGTCGCTAACATTTGCTGGATGTGGTCTTTCGCTCATCTTGTTCCTTATCTTTTTGAGGGAATCCGTTTTTGATAGGATTACTCTTAGTGAGATGTATAGGTAAATACTTTCGGAAATATAACAAAGAAAAATTCTACTGCTACACAGATTCATATCACCAATAACGACGCTTCTAAAATAAGATAGTCACCTTAAACATGTACTGTCAGTCTCTAAAGATAATAATTTCCTGATTTTCTCAACTAAAATACATTCCTGACCTACCGTGTAACAGAACTTTTGCGCACTGGCGAAATGTAATGTCTTAATGGACGCGGGTCCGATGGTGGTCAGGGTGGAGGAAACACTGGAGAACATTATTGGGTTAGCGCCACCTAACTTTTGAATGTTCGGACAGGACGAGGGGCGGAGAGCATCTGTTACCAGTATGGTGAGTACTGTATGAGGTGCAGCGTAGCACGGTGGGTCCTGTATGAGTAAAATGGTCTGGTGCAGCGAAATGGATCCTTTATTTACTTACGTAACTGTTGAGTGCGGCTTGAGTTTAGCGGGCAATAGGCTAAATTTTTGCTATTGTTTCTTTTTACATTTCTTTGTTAGTTGGCGAGGCAACATCCATGAAATATGGATACAAATGAGTAACATACTCTGGGTTTCTATAGATTTCGTTTGACTGTTCCGAGGCATTCATTACATTTTACAACTGCATGTGTAGTCTCAACGAGACATGTTATAAATGTAGCAGTAAAGACGCAATTTCATGATGTAGGTCTTACAAATTCAGGTTAACAACGGTGCTCCATGGTATAAAAGTTTATAAGCTCTCATACCTGATATATATATATATATATATATATATATATATATATATATATATATATATATATATATATATATATATATACAGCAAGAATGATTATGGAAAAAAAGATGACACAACGTAAGTACAGCAGGCAATCATTGCTGAGGATGTTGTGACTAGTATATAGGAGTGTTCCTAACAGTAATAAATACAGGGATATTCTTTTATTAGGTTGACTGTGTCATATATTTCTTACAGTCTGACTTGTTATCAAGTATTGATCTAAGTGTCCTTGAGGTTACTTAGGTGACTGTTCTAAACTAAGAGGAAGGTCGGGTGGGATGAGGTGCGATGGATTTCTGATGGAGTTATCTTTATATTCGCTACATGCAGCGTAGTACTGTGGGTCTTGCAACATAGTTGTGATCTGTTGTGTCCATCGTTACGTTAGGGTGGTTAAGTAATTCATCCTCGACTATCAAAAGAGGATAAGATGTTTATATTCATATTAAAATGTAGATAATTCCTATTACCTTGATATGGCTTGGGTGTGAGTATGAAAAGGAACGCTTGGGATTATTCTACCTGCTTGTGGGCCATATCAACGAAGTATCGTGGGGAGTTGCGGGCATCGCCCCAGATGGTAACGTAATAAATCAGGTGTGGTTAGATGAGGCAGTAAGAGACGGAGCGACTCACCTGGTCTGTCAGGTTATGAGTGTGAGATCATCTGCCATGCGCGTATACTGTCTGCTGTCTTTACTGGCCATCCTTAGTGTGTGACCTTCAAGTTCGTGACTCGTCATTTGGTAAATCAAAACATACTAACACGTTCTAGTCTGTTTAGAAAAAGAAAAATTCTTAACTGAATAATCTGATTCCCCACGGAATTCCAAGCAGAAGGTTTATGTATAATTGAGAATAAATTCTTTTTGATGAATCATGACTTACTAGAATGTCTTTAGATTTTCCGAAAACATTTCATGAGTTATTCCGTACAGAAGCAAATCCTTCATCTGACGCTGAAAAGTTGACTGTGTAGGTCATAAGACAAGATCGAGGTCGTGATGCCGTACCACCCACCTCCTGAGGCTTGTCCCAGGGGGTTAGAGTAACGGGTCATGTGACCGGTGCAGTGTACTGCGGGTCCTGTATGACTGTATCGTACAACATTACGGGTTTGTAAGGGCTTATAGTACAGCGTAGCTGATACCTGGTGGTTTTGGTACGCCTTGGTATGTGCTTTATGAGTTTATGGTGAGGTCTGGTGAATAGTTTGACCTCTGAAATGGGATGGTAGTACGGCAAAACATTACCCTGAATTTTGTTGAGGTTTACACCTAAAATCTGGGTAAAGGTGGCTGGTTTGTTTACACTGTAGGGTTCGACTATCACTCCGTATTGCCTGACTCAGTCTCATGACCACAGGATTTTCATTGCGTGCCTTGCTCTGCCTCATGTACAGTGCAGACTTTGCTGCATGTTTTGAGCCCGGGGAGGTGAAGCTTCGCATGTCTTGGCAGTGTGAGGACAATATGTATGTGCATGTGACTTGTGGGGGAGTTATCTGCATGCCACTACCGGGTAAGAGACTTTAAACTTTTTTTTTTTTTTGAAAGATCTGTGTTTACAGCAGTGTTTGTTTACTTTCGCCAACTAAGGAGCATTTTCTTTGTTTCGTAATCGGTGTGTCGGGGAAACTCTATTACGGTAATTCAGTGTATGGTAAACTTCTCTTTATTTCCATTCTGTGGAGCCCCATTTAATGGATGAGAGTGTAGAAGGGTACTTTATAAGCGTGGACGGTGTGGACACGATTTATGCACAGCAAAACTAGACTTTTGTGCTTAAATATCAATACAGAGGTTGTTAGCAGGGTTATCACGGTCGAGTTTTACGGAAACAACTTTTGTTTATTCATATTACGTGTGGAAAACTGTATTGTTTGATGGCTGGTCAGTTCAGTAGTAGCAGAGCGTGTGGGACAACGTTTTAGTGGAAGCATAGCTTTGAGCAGACACATATTGTGGAAGAATGGCGTGACAAGAACATTTGTATGGATATGGCAGGATCGTTTAGTTAACAGTGGAAGAGTCTGAGACAACACTGTGTCGAGGGCTGTGTTGAGAACGTGAGGGAGGAAGGTGTGGAGGCGATGTTTACATGGTCGAACTGAGAGTGAATGTTTGTGTGAAATGAACGTTTACTTGTAGTATGCGAATGTTACTGCGTTAAACAACGTTCGCGTTTAGTATGCAAACCTTACTATGTTGAGCAATATTCGCATGTGGTATGCAAACGTTACTATGTTAAGCAACGTTCGCATGTGGTATGCAAGTCTTCCTGTGTTAAGCAACGTCTACATGTGACATGCGAGTCTTACTGTGTGGCGTCAACATTCACATGTAGTACACAAATCCTCTTGTGTTAACCAATGTGTGCATGCAGTCTTAATGTGTAATCCAACGTTCGAATGTACTATGTGAGTCTCACTGTGTTAACTGACGTTCGTCTTGCTGTGTTAGGCTACGATGAATGTGGATATACCATGTTGCTATAGATGTCCAACATCTGATTCTGCCTGTTTGTAATGTAGCACAGCGCCTCGGCTGGCAATCCCAGGCCACAGAAACCGAAAAAAAAAAAATGTGCAACGTTCCCTGACGTGACTGTGTTAAAAACGCGATAATTGGGTCAGTGTGGTGTTTGAACAGGTAATTGTGGTGTTTAGCAAGTAATGCACGCAGTGCCCTTGGCTCTCGTGGTCCCAGCAGGCCGCTTGCCTGTCACCTAACCCCCCCCAACCTCCCCCCCCCCCCCCAGGACCATCAAGCAAAAGTATGAGGTAATTAAAGTAACGACTCAGGATAGACGCATCGTCGGTGACTTGACAGTAACGACTACCGTCAGTAACGCTGTGACAGGGGCGGTGTTTGGCGCCATGCAAGGTGTGTGTGTGTGTGTGTGTGTGTGTGTGTGTGTGTGTGTGTGTGTGTGTGTGTGTATGTGTGTGTTTGTGTGTGTGTGTGTGTGTGTGTGTGTGTGTGTGTGTGTGTGTGTGTGTGTGTGTGTGTGTGTCCTCAATAGGTCAGTGGTTAGCGGGTGTTGGTCCGCTTGTGTCCTGCTTGTAGGTAGGGAGGGCGTGAAGGTACTACATGCAGGTCGTGGATGCGTGTGTAAGGCGTGGGTTGACCTGTAGGGCGTGGGTGTACAGGTGCGTGGTGATGGTGTGTGGTAGTGGTGGTGGTGTGTGGTTATTGATCAGTCCAGCAGCAGCAGCAGTCAGGTGTTCCCTGTGTCAGCACACCATCACCCCCGCACACAACCCCCTCCTCACCCGCCACCACCACCTCTAACCTCCTCCTCCTCCCCACCTGACCCCACCCGCCTCACCTCCACCAACCACCTGCAAAAGAACACTTGGCAGCACGAGCCGCATTGGGAAGGAGTGGGTAGAGGGGGCGTCTGGTGGGGAGAGTACATTGATACAGGCGGCTCCCCACACTGTATGAGTATATATATATATATATATATATATATATATATATATATATATATATATATATATATATATATATATATATATATATTATCCCTGGGGATAGGGGAGAAAGAATACTTCCCACGTATTCCCTGCGTGTCGTAGAAGGCGACTAAAAGGGAAGGGAGCAGGGGGCTGGAAATCCTTCCCTCTCATTTTTTTTTTTTTTTTAATTTTTCCAAAAGAAGGAACAGAGAAGGGGGCCAGGTGAGGATATTCCCTCAAAGGCCCAGTTCTCTGTTCTTAACGCTACCTCGCTAACGCGGGAAATGGCGAATAGTTTGAAAGAAGAAAGAAAAAGAAAAAAAAAAAAAAAAATATATATATATATATATATATATATATATATATATATATATATATATATATTCTTTTCTTATGAGGCGTCATTGTTATGTTATGCAGGTCTGCTGTGTCGTGGGTGTGATAGTGAATGAGACCCGTCGTGTTGGCTGGCGTGTGTTGCTCCATGCGCGAGGAGTGAGGCCTCCTGTGTGTGTGTGTGTGTGTGTGTGTGTGTGTGTGTGTGTGTGTGTGTGTGTGGTTCTCCCCACCCCTGCGTTACATGACGGTATCACGAGTCAATATGGATCTTAACCTTCGTGTATTCCTGTGGACCAACCACCGCCTATATACAGACATCCACCACACACCTCTGTATTGACCCCATTATCCTCACAGCGTCAAAGGTCGACGTCATGTTCTCTCACGACGGGTACGACCCTTGAGCACGACGGTACGACCCTTGAGCACGACGGTACGACCCTTGAGCACGACGGTACGACCCTTGAGCACGACGGTACGACCCTTGAGCACGACGGTACGACCCTTGAGCACGACGGCACGACCCTTGAGCACGACGGTACGACCCTTGAGCACGACGGCACGACCCTTGAGCACGACGGCACTATCCTAGAGCACGACGGCACTATCCTAGAGCACGACGGCACGACCCTTGAGCACGACGGTACGACCCTTGAGCACGACGGCACGACCCTTGAGCACGACGGTACGACCCTTGAGCACGACGGTACGATCCTTGAGCACGACGGCACTATCCTAGAGCACGACGGCACGACCATTGAGCACGACGTTACGATCCTTGAGCACGACGGCACGACCCTTGAGCACGACCGTGCGATCCTTGAGCACGACGGTACGATCCTTGAGCACGACGATACGACCCTTAAGCACGACGGTACGACCCTTTTGAGTAAATTGGACTGGCCATTACAGGTCATATCTAAGCCTGACCTTTGACCTGTCTTTTTAACCATTTAACACCTCTAAACGTAAATCTAATCGGGTTGACCAACATAGCCAGGCGTAATATACGCTTCCTCGCGTTTCAAACTTACGCGCCAAGTTGTGTGCGCTCCTGGGGTTGCCAGTGTTTCCTTAAAAATCGCGAGCGACCATTTGCCCTTCGTATAAATACAGGAGCAGACGTTCCCACCATTTGCCCGAAGAACAACAAATCGAGCAAAACTTTGCTTGTTTTACATGACGAAGACGAAGATGAAACACGATACAAACCCATTTTTTTTTTCTTTCATGCATGAAGATGGAACCAAAGGGGAAGGTCAGGTCAAAGGTCAAGCCAGTATACTTAAGAGCTCGTACCTTCCTCCTGCTCAAGGGTCGTACTGACGTCATACTGTGGTGCTCAGTGTGGGTAGGGTGGTGGGCAGCAGCGTCTGGCCTTCAGACGAATGACATGGTGTGTGTGTGTGTCATGTCTCGTGGTGATGACTATCTTGGCACGTATATATATATATATATATATATATAATGTTTTCTTCTCAGTATGTGGTAGGTACAGGATGTACTGATGGTCAGTGAATGGCGTGGTGATCTACCATCTGGTCTAGTGGGATTAGCTTCCTCTTTCGATATCTGTGTTGGTTACCATTATGATGGTAAGTGATTCGTTTGTTAATCATTGGTTCTTTCTGCAGCTCGTGACTGATCTGGCAGTCAGTGGCCGGTCTGGCAGCTAGTGACTGGTTTGGTGGGTGGTGACTGGTCTAGCAGTTAGTAACTGGTGTGGTAGTTAGTGACTGGTGTGGTAGTTAGTGACTGGTCTGGTAGTTAGTGACTGGTGTCGTAGTTAGTGACTTGTGTGGCAGGTAGCGATTGGTTTGGCAATAAGTGATTCGTCTGGCAGTTAGTGACTGATATGACAATTAGCAACTGGTCTGGTAGTTTGTGACTGGTCAAGCAGTTAGTGACTGTCTGGCAGTTAGTGATTGGTCTAGTAGTTAGTGATCGAGCAAACAATCATCAGCTTGTCTATCAATCATCCTATTATTGGGGATTGTGTTCAGGTCTGTCTGTTGTGTCTGGGCGAGTGGGTATTACCTGATGAGCCAATAGAGACAGTAGAGAAGGTCTAGTTGCCTGTGGCCCGTTTAGTTATGCGAGTGTTCCAAAGATCTGGCAGCCGGCGAGTGTTGTGGACTGGCAGCACCTCGTGTGGAGGCTGATATACCTCTGTCTCACACCCTCTTGTATGTGTCCATGACGCCACGACGCAACACACTATTCGCTTTAACTTAGGGAGGTCTTACCACAGCCTTTGACAGGGTCACCACATTTCGTAGGTCATTCTCGAAGTTAACTTTTTCTTTTCTTTTATCTCCTAAAATCCTAATTCCGTGTACGTAAGAAAACTAATGTTGTTGAAATAAGGAGTTGTTTCCCGACGTCGAGGTGCCACGGGGAAGACCGAGGAAGGGGCCATTAAGGGAGATCTAACACGACAACACGAGACGACAGGGAGGATCAGTGGTCGGGTGTTGGAGGTTTCGACACCTTCCTCTCATGATACCACCGCGGAACATTTCGTGTTGCATGGGTCTAAGCGCATCCAACACTATAGATGATCAAGGCTTAGCAGCGAGGTTAAAAGTTTGGTCACTGAACGGATTCAGACGTGGATTTTGTTAAATGATATTAATAATACAAAAGGAATACAAAGGAATTCAAACAGCAACATACCATTGGGTCTTTTCGAGGCTATCTATAATAGTGGAAAATACCAGAAACTCGCAGAATAGTGTGATAAAAGTTAGAAGGCATACAGATAATTCAAAGAGAATAACTTGCAAATTGTCATTGTAACTAAGTAGGCACATATGATGCAAGTCGTGGACATGAAGCAAAATATTATCAAGTTTATTCTTAAACCTATGTATAGTACTGCTCCCAACCACTCTAATTGGCAAATCTTTTCATATGTTAACAATGCCGCTGAAGAAAAAGTACTTCGCCTCCTACGAGGTATAAACGTTTGCCCATGAGTATGTGTCCATTATTAGATCAAAACCTTTGATAATTTTGAATACCTTTATCAAATCATCTCGGAACCTTTTCTTTTCTAAGCTAAATAGATTCAAGTCGTTTAATCTGGTCTTGTAGGATTTGTTTCTCAGCACAGGAATCATCATAGTAGCTCGACGCTGTACTCTCTCCATGTATTTCATTTTCTTCTCAGTTTGGGTGACCAAAACTGAACACAATATTCAAAACTGAGACGAACCAGAAACTGTAAAGAATAAGGATGATTTCCCTGGACTGAAATTTTGTGCCCTGCTTACTTGACTTTGTCATCAGAGATGATTAAGCCCAATTTTTTCCTCATTTACCTTTTGCCGTTCAACAGAATTCATACTATAGTTTACCTTTTCATTTTTCCTACTGGTATATAAAACTGCACACTTACTGATAACAAAATTCACTTGCCTCTAATGAGCCCATCAGTTTGTTAATGTCACTTTGAAGCTGCAGACCCTCTACTTTATTTGTAAATTTACTTCCCAGCTTTGCATCATCACTGAACTTTGGTATCTTGCAATGCAGCACATTATCATTGTCATTAATACGTATGAGGAAGAGAACAGGTCCCAAGACTGATCCTTCTGGCACTCCACTTCTCACGTCTAACCATTTTGAGGCTTAACCAAAACTCTTCAATCTCCTCTCCACTGAAGCACAATGCTAACAGGGCCATGCGATTTATATTTTGCTTGTAACCTTTGATGGGAAAGTTTATCGAATGAATTTTGAAAAGCAAGATAATTGACATCAGCTGCTTCACTTTCGTCATTAGTGTTGATTGTATTGTAAAGGAAATCAAACAGATTTACAGACGTGAGCGTCGAAAACCAGGCTGAGAAGCGTTCATTATGAGGTGATCCTCTCAATAGTCTAGAATTCTGTCTCTAATGATGGTTTCCACAAGTTTTCCAACCACGGAGGCTAAGCTAATTGGTCGATAATTTCCGAGCGGTGACTTAATACCTATTGGAATATCGATATTACACTGGCAAACCATCATTCATCTGGAACTTTTTCAGTGACATGTGATGAATTGAAAAGGGCAGTCAAGGGCTTAACTATCTCATTTTCCGTCTCTTTAATTGTCCTTGGATAAAGCCTATCAGGGTCTGCCATTTCAATTGTTTCAGTCCGTTTATTACTGACAGTATGTCTTTGGTTTTTACGTTACTTTGTTGTGTTTTCGATCGTCAGTACAAATGTAACAGAGTCGTATAAGATTTTCGCCACGGTCTTACTGCCTTGAACCAAGTCACCGTCTTCCTTAATGAATAGACCAAATGACTGGGAAATGCCTCTCTTGCTAAGAATATAACTGTAAAACGCCTTATGGTTTCTTTCGCTATTTTCAGCAATATACGCTTCATGTTGATGCTGGTATAACTCTTACCTTCTCTGAGCATATTTACGTAAGTTAATCTATAATGCTGAAATTAAATGCTGAAATAGACATTCTATAGTGACGAAGATAATGTTAAGAAGACCTGAAAAATGGTCAGAGAACCTTCGACCTTATGGAACTCTACGGTGTCGTGTTTCCTCAATTCAGGTAACAATGTAATGAAATATCTGTTATGAATTGTAACATCCTATGTAATATCGACCCACTGGGGTCTGACTAAGACCCCTCTGTGACCTATGTAATCCTTTTGCGCTGCCGCTCACAGGATGAGCATGGGGGGTGGCACGTTAAATCTGCTGGTGTTACCAGCACAAATAAATAAAAAGTGACCTGAACGCGTCTATTTCCCAGTTACTGTCTATATAGCATTTTTCAACACTAAAATATGAAAAAGCTGTTGACGAAAAATAAGAAAAAGGAAAATAGTTATATCTCAAATGATGAACAGATAACAGAAAATGGGCATACGTCCCCCCAAAAATATGCTCAGTGTTTCCCAAGCACGAGTGTAGGAGTATGATTATTTTCTTTCTTTTACCTCACAATTTATGGCACTTTTCAGCAATACAGTGTGATATACAACTAGCTGAACACTTCACAATATATGAATATGTTTAAAAAGACGCCATGATAATGAACACTGATAAGAATCACAAGAAAATGGATATTCGATAATAGCCAATGAATCATGTTGCTTAAGCACAGATAATAATAATAATAATAATAATAATAATAATAATAATAATGAAATCAATAATATTAAAAAAATATCAATAATAATGATAATAATAATAATAATAATAATAATAATAATAATAATAATAATAATGATAATAATAGTAATAATGATAATACTACTACTAATAATAATAACAATAATAATAATCTTTTCTTTCATCCCTATTCGCCGTTTCCCTACTCAACAAGGTAGCAACAGGAAAAGAATGTTAAACCTTAGGGGAATT
Organism: Panulirus ornatus; assembly: GCF_036320965.1. Taxonomy (NCBI): domain Eukaryota; kingdom Metazoa; phylum Arthropoda; class Malacostraca; order Decapoda; family Palinuridae; genus Panulirus; species Panulirus ornatus. The sequence goes on from NC_092226.1 coordinate 22,373,957, forward strand.
AATCCTCATTTGTCTCCGCCATCTGTTCATTATCTTAGAAAGTGACAATACAGGAGGAGTATATTTCCAAACCCTATTGACTCACACGTAAGATATAGAATTCTTTCTCCCATATCCCCATAGATAAATGGTAACACTATTACTACTACTACTATTACTACTACTCCACTACTACTACTACTGTTGATAATAAAAGTTATGATAATACGTAGTAAATCAGATTTAGTATACCGAAGGGCTGACAAATGTGTAAACACATAACACGTAAATACTGGGTTATAGAAAATGGGAATAATGAGGTTAAACACACCCAGTCTTTACATGATGTCAGGGTAGGGGATAATATGTATCATCAGCTGACCGTTCACGAGGATCACAATCGCTGGAATGCGGCTATTCTCCCAGTGGTTGGTTATCACGAGCCCATAATACGGGTACGAAGCAGCTGTGGTGTCGAACTGCAACGTGAGGACGAGGGATCTCAAGCTCGCTGAAGCTGGCATAAACATAACGCTAGGTAGGATCCCTTTTCATGAGGCTTCAGCAATTTCTAAGCTGCGCTAAAATCAGTTGCAGGGTAATGATGGACTCTTTTGAAGGGACGAATTTTTGGACGAGATTGCACTCCTTTCCGTAAGTCGAAGTTGATACGGTTTTCCTGAAGAAGACTTTCCATTCGGAGTGTAACCTCATGCAGGTGGGGTACGGTAACACGCAATGAATATATATATATATATATATATATATATATATATATATATATATATATATATATATATATATATATAAGAGATGTGCGCAGGAGGATGGATGTGCTGGAAATGAGATGTTTGAGGACAATGTGTGGTGTGAGGTGGTTTGATCGAGTAAGTAACGTAAGGGTAAGAGAGATGTGTGGAAATAAAAAGAGCGTGGTTGAGAGAGCAGAAGAGGGTGTTTTGAAATGGTTTGGGCACATGGAGAGAATGAGTGAGGAGAGATTGACCAAGAGGATATATGTGTCGGAGGTGGAGGGAACGAGGAGAAGAGGGAGACCAAATTGGAGGTGGAGGGATGGAGTGAAAAAGATTTTGTGTGATCGGGGCCTGAACATGCAGGAGGGTGAAAGGAGGGCAAGAAATAGAGTGAATTGGAGTCATGTGGTATACAGGGGTTGACGTGCTGTCAGTGGATTGAAGCAAGGCATGTGAAGCGTCTGGGGTAAACCATGGAAAGCTGTGTAGGTATGTATATTTGCGTGTGTGGACGTGTGTATGTACATGTGTATGGGGGGGGGGGGGGTTGGGCCATTTCTTTCGTCTGTTTCCTTGCGCTACCTCGCAAATAATCAACATTCTTATTGATGTTCCTTAGGACATTGCGTCCAGAATTCATGAATGAATTGTTTGAAAATATGAATAGTATTGGATCCAAGGTTAAGTATCATATATCTTTAATTGATAAATCTTTTAATTTAGCGAAAAAAAATCGTCTCAGAGTTTAGCCAGAATCTTTCTTGATACCAAGAATCTTTAGGTTGGCCATTCAGTGATGAGTTTACCTTAGTTCCTCCCCTCTCAAAGCTTGTACTGTGAAAATAACATTCAACAATACCAGTATTATTAAGCATATTTTACACAAACAATTCTGCATTGTTGTGCTGTTATATATGTTATGTAGGATAGACTGGTAAGGATTTCTGTTAGACTTGAGCAACATAAATACTGAGCACGAACAAGACGGGTTTTTCATTACCTTGTTTATTCACTGTAGAAAATTATGACCACTGTATTGATTGGACCAGTGATATTTCAGTTAAAATCTACAACATTCTGGTCACGAAAAGAAAAATCACTGAATCATCATTGATTTAAATACACAAAGAATTGTATCATTAACGTTGGTGAAGATCTATACAAAGTGGATAGCTTTGTCGTAGTCAAAATTTGTACACAAGCTTAATCTGTCTTGACCGCCCAATAAAATTTATGACAGACGCACCGCCAGACCCGACTACCAGACGACACACAAACGTGGACGGAAACAGCACATTTCCTCCTCCAGTGTGTGTGTGTATATATAAGTAATGACTGTACTGTGATCCTGTGTCATATTCCTGGTTTCCCCTAAAGATGCAAAACGCAAATGAAAGTTCGCTCGGCGGTTACCTCTTTATTTTTCCTCGTGCTTATAAGAGCATCACTGTGACCTTATTGCAATATATATATATATATATATATATATATATATATATATATATATATATATATATATATATATATATATATATATACCACCATAAATGCCGTTGGCAGATGCACACCTTATTCTATTAGACAACCTTACTACCTTGTCAATACGTACGTACAAGAAAATATCAAAATGCTTTTGGTACAGTTGTGGACAAATTTGAAGACAGACTTTCTGGATCCTTTAGGATGTTAAAAGCAATAAACCAAACCAAACCTACGACTCAGAGGATTAGACCAAAAAAAATGGATACAGATATATCGTGTTTTCTCTATCCTAGCTGGGATCGACGCTGCCCTTGTATATATCGAGAATAAACCCGATTTCATCTAAATCATTCCTTTGCTCGAGTTCTATTTTCAAATAAACAAAATACATTTTCATGATTCATTTATAAATATACACAGCTTTTTCTTCCCCTATAACTAGGAGACTTCCTGAAACATCTATTTCAGAACTTATTTACAAAATACACAACTTATTTGCAAATATGTTATGACAAGAACAATGGATGATGGAAGAATGGGAGAGTGATGAATGAGCTTCGGATGTGACTGGAAACTAGTGTTTGTTACAGTAATCCCGAAGCATCACTAGTGGCTCTTCGTAAAACATAACAAAATATTAACCTGTGACTTTATCATACGATTGGCGTTCGTAAAGCACCTGTTTTACCTGTCATAATTGGTAAAGCACCTGTTCCACCGGCCACAGTTGGTAAAGTAACTGCTCTACCTGCCACAGTTGGTAAAATACCTGCTCTATCTGCCACAGTTGGTAAAACACCTGTTCCACCTGCCATAGTTGGTAAAATACCTGTCCTACCTGCCACAGTTGGTAAAGCACCTGTTCTACTTGCCACAGTCAATAAAACACCTGTTCTACCTGCCATACCAACCTCCTTCTCGTAACCAAGATCATCAAGACTGTGTGCTAAGAACCGGACACTGATTTCGTTAACATATACCTATGATAACAGAGAATTGTACCCGAAATTGGTAATAACATCTTTCCAACGTAAGTACAGGAGATGTCAACACGAGATTTGAAAGAAGAAAATACTGAACACAAACGATGGCGTGACTCGAGTCATTCAGGATTTAAATAACACAGTTCACGACCAGTTAGATTTGTTAGCAGTAAGTTAGGAGTAAGTTCATCATGAAGTGGAAAGAGGATAAAAGTTCCTTTTAGTATTTGCTCTTTGTGTGGTTCGCTCTATATCTCCCCCTCCCCTCTAATTCTTCAGTCCTGCAATTGACAACGTTCTGCAGTTGGCAACGTTCTATAACTGGCAACGTTCTGCAGTTGGCAACGTTCTATAACTGGCAACATTCTGCAGTTGGCAACGATCTATAGTTGGCAGCGTTCTGTAGCTGGCAACGTTATGTTGTTGTCAACGTTCAATAGTTGGTAAAGTTCTGAGGTTGGTAACGTTCTTTAGCTGACAACGTTCTGTAGTTGGCAACGTTCTGTTGTTCCCAACGTTCTGTAGTTGGCAACGTTCTGTTGTTGATAACATTCTGTGGTAAACAACGTTCTGTAGCTGATAACAACTAGTTGGTTACGTTCATTAGGTGATAACGTTCTGTAGTTGGCAACGTTCACTGGTTGATATTATTCTGTAGTTGGCAACGTTCTGTTGTAGGCGATATTCTGTAGTTGGCAAGGTTTTAAAGTTGAAACTGTACCTGCGAAATTCCTGTAGCTGGTAACGTTGTGTAGCTGAAAAAGGTCTACTGTTGATAACACTGTGTGATAGCAACCTTCAGTAATTGAAAACACTCTGCAGTTGGCAACGTTCAGTAGTTGATCACATTCTGTAGTTGACAACGTTCAGTTGTTGACAACGTTCTGCAGATGATTACGTTCTATAGTTAGTAAAGTTCTATGGTTGTCAACTTTCTGTAGTTGCTAACGTGTTGTAACTGATAATGTTCTTCAGTTAGTAACGTGTCGTAGACCGTAACATTATTCAGTCAACAACGTTGTTGACCTGGTAACGGTTTATAGCTGGTAACTGCAGACAGTAACATGCTGTGCTTGGAACGTTTTGTATCAGGTAACGCTCTTTAGCTGGTATCATGCTATTGTTGGTAACGCTGTGTGGTCGGTAAAGAGTGTGTGTGTGTGTGTGTGTGTGTGTGTGTGTGTGTGATCCGAGGGCATTAGCCATGGACTGTGGATGAAGAGAGCGCAGACCAGGGAATGGGTCGATTGGGTGTGTTGTGGTTGACAATGTGCTGTAATCAGTGACGTGTGCTGTATAGCTGGTAACGTGCTGTATCTGTCACCGTACCGCTATGTAGCGGCTAACGTGCTGCAACTGGGTAGATGTTATTGTTGGTAACGCTGTGTTGTTACTGAACTCCCGTAGTTGGTAACGTGTTACGAAGGGTAATGATCTGTTGTTGGTAATGTTCCAGAGTTGGTAATGTTGCTGCTGCTAGTAACGTGCTGCATTTGGTAACGGTCTGTCATTGGTAACACAGGTGGAAACGGTAACATGATAATGAATGATGATTTTCTTCCTCAACATGATATCCATTACAGGTTTTCGATCCTACATCTTGGCGTTCGTCAACTGCAGACCATCTAGAATAACTCATAACTTCCCTCTCCACGAAGCAACAATGGTAGACTGTACCCACGTCCCTCTAACTGTAACATGCGCTTGTGTCTGTACTCAGACGCAAAATGAAACCCTGAACGGAATGTTCACTTTAAATATGACCTGATGTATTCAAATGATACCTGTGTTTATAGACTGAAACATTAACTTCTTTGATTACTTCTTTTTTTTTTTTGCCGCAGGTTTGAGTGCAAGAATAAGAGATCGATCACAGATTCAGTTAACAGGATGTGGTGGTCTTGGCACCAGAGGGCGTCGAAACGAATGGCATTAAAGGTGACGTCATCTCAGACGACACTCCGGCGAGCGAGTTCTGTGGTTCGTGCTGATGGTTTGAGCACTTTGTTCGTACAGTTGGTTCGTACGGGTGATTCAATCGGTTGGTTTGTGCAGGAGAGTCAATCATTTGGTTCGTGCAGGCGATTCAATCAATTGCTTCGAACAATTGGTGGAGAAAGTGACGGATATTGCATACCTTCCCACTATGGCTCTTGGCTCAGAAGCATGTTTGTTCGATGTATCGAAACCACTTCGAGCTGGCGTGAGCTTGCTCGGCGTTTTCTTCGTTGATTGTGTGCTCTTTCGTCAGTGTCGATCTCGAGGTTCACAGAACGACACCACAAATGACAAATTACATCACGACGTAAGATTATCAAGGGTGACACACAAATGATTAATATCTTGAGCTTAAAACTGGTATCTTTGGTTACTACCAGCTCCAGGTGAGACTATATCATTATGTGAGCCAGAAAAGCGAAAATCAACATCAAAACACGTATATAATCACTCATACATGCAAATTACAGTTATGAATATGCTATGCAATTTACTCAAGCATCGCACACAGTGATGTAATGCTATATCAACACACTACTGCTGTCGTTAAGTCTAGTGTCGCCTCCACAATCTTAATGGGGGTCATTATGGCATTACTCTCCTCAGATGGCGGAAGATTAAGGAAGTTGAAAAAGAAAAGATAATAATCCCTTGAGCTGGACGGTATGACCCTTGGGAGTGCTGGCTTGGTCTTTGCCTTGATCCTTAAGGGTCATGTGGAGCCCTTGGTACTACCACTATATGAGTCTTATTTTTTCCCCCATGGCAGTTGGAGGTTCTCATAAGTACTATGTTGGGTCACGGGCGTAGCGTGTATTATCCAGGGTGATGGCCGTAGAGAGCATTCCTTAGGGTACTTGGCATTCTCGTACTCTGGTGCCGCGAGACATTGTACCTGACCTCATGCTGGGTTACGTAACGCCTCGCGCCTTATCTTCGTGTTAGTTACGCCTTGCGTTCGCGAGGATAAATCTTTTGTTGCTCTCTGAAGCGAGCTGCTGCTGCTGCTGCTGCCCTTCATCACGCAGTTGCTCTGTCAGATAAGCTGGCTGTAGCCCTTCCTCAAGCAGTTATTTTCCGGAGTAAGCTGGTCTTAGCCACTCCTCACTTTGTAGTTTCTTTGAGGATGAAACCAGTTAGTCCCTTCACGTCAGTGGCTCTCTGGATTACCTGACCTCCCCTGAGTTGTCGCTCCCTGAGGAAAGTCTGTCAGCACCTGCTCTCTGGGGCAGCGCCGTGCTCTCGGGCGTTGCTCTTTAGAGCAAGTTAACCAGACGACCCACCTGCTTCTCCTCCTCCTCCTCCTCCTCCTCTTCCTCACGCTGTGGCTCAGCGAGTACGCTAGTCATCTCACACTGCGGCTCTAAGCGTAAGCGTACTGGTCCTCCCGAGCCTGTCTTAAGTAAGTCGCTAAGTTAAGGGATGAACGAAAATTTGGAAATTACATAGTTACTTCCCCGGCGGCTACGAACTATCTGCATGAATTACGATAATCCTCTCGCATACCAGCTCTGAATGTCCGTCACGCACGGGAACTTCCGAGAAACTTTGGCCGTATTTGCAAGAGTAAACAGACTTGGAGCGTATGTTGAATTAAGCGTGACAGACATTAACCGAGGGTTTACTATGGCGGGATTAGTAATTTGTGTATATTTTACGACTGGAATATAAGGCATAACGCACACACTATATATATATATATATATATATATATACACATATATAAAAGAGACTTGGATGCAGAAATTCCAGGAGAGACTGAGTGTAGTAGAATAGCAAAAGGTGAAGGTAAACGAAGCTAGGCGGAGTGGGTGAGGAATGAGAGGTGTTTAGGAAATCAGTGATGACATGTGTAAGCGTGTGGCATGCGTAAGATGGGAGGTGGACGGACTGAAAAGGGTAGTGAGTGGTGGGATGAAGAAGTGAAGATATAAGTGAAAGAGAAAACAGAGGTATATGGACGGTACTTATAGAGAAGGAATGCAAATGAATGAGAGGATTATAAAAGAAAGCGGCAGGAGGTCAGGAGGAAGATGTAGGGGTTGAAGAAGGTGCAAATGAGAGTTAGGGTGAGCAAGTATGAGTCAACTTTGGGGAAAACAAGAAGATGCTTCGGAAGGAGGTTAACAGCGTATAGAAAACAAGACAAGTGGGAACATCAGCGAAGGTGGGGGAAAGGTAAATGGGTAAGCGGTAATAGGCAGTAAGGTGAGGAGATGGAGTGAGTATTTTGAAGAGCTGTTTAATGCGTTTGGTTATAGGATGGCAAATTCGAGTGAGAAACTGCAGAAATGGGTGACTGAGCTTAGAGGGGTGTGTGAAAAGAGGAAGATGAGGGCAAGTGTGAAAAACCAAAGTCATCTGGTTTAGCAGGATTGAGGGACAGGTTACTTGAGATGCGAGACTGAAAAGAGGAAAACCAGAGGAGGCGGAGTGTTATCGATATCTGGGAGTGGACATGGCAGCGAATGGAACCATGGGAGCGGATATCATAAAGCGGGTGAGGCTACCATTATACAGTGGCAATATAAGTGCATTCCACCAATCCTGAGGAACCTCAACATGATCCATACATACACTGAAAATCCTAACTCACCAGTCAACAACATAGTCACCCCATCATCTTAAGAAATTCAGACACAATAACATCCATTCCAGCCTCCTTGCCAGCATTTCATCTTTAGGAACGCTACTGCCATCTCTTCTCTTTTCACGAAACCACAGTCCATGACTGTCACACACACACACACACACACACACACACACACACACACACACACACACACACATAAATAAATAAATAAATAAAATATATATATATATATATATATATATATATATATATATATATATATATATATATATATATAAATCGGGTTACGTATCCTTACTCGATGTCTGTATATCGCTTAGATAATTATTGATTGAGCCAACGATCCTCTTCCTCTTTATCAATGAAGTGTCGAGGGATCTACTTACAATGTCCACTGCCATCGCCTGCTATCATGCATCAAAGGTATCAATAAAATCACAAAGTACTTAGTAGTGCTCGCACTAGGTTCATGAAAAGACTCTGATCTACACCTACTGGCTACTGCCAAGATTCACATGATACTCAACCACGGTTCGAGGCTCCCGCCACTACTTCTCAGGTGATGAAGCGAGTCTATGAACCTTCGGCAGACTAAGAGAAAGTTCCAAAATATGGCTGCCTATGTGCGTCCCCTCTCCGCTCACCACACACAACCCCGAGTGTTCTGCCTCTCCGTTGCAGTATAGTCACAGGGTGCGACATCCCCTCAGCAGTATTCTACACGCTTACATAATACGCACCAGAGCTTACAGCAACGTGGGCAGGAAGTTACAGTATTTACCTCACTACGTGCCGGGTTAAGTTGGCCAACACTCGGGCCACTGTTGGAAACAGGACGGTTTAACCTGCGATTACACTAAAGACTCGCTTCATTAAGAGAGTTAGGTCGTAGTTCGGGGGAATTCTCTGATAATTACAGTCTAACTACGTAACTGAAAGAGACAACTGGCATAGACCATCGTTCCCAGCAACTTAAGTGTTACAGAAGGATTAAATTATCACGAATTGAATCCAGTGATGAAGATTGCAGTGCAAAATTGACCATAACTGTTTTAACGAGTGATTTAGCTGCTCATCTATACCATAATTCGAATGATGACCCAGCACTAAACTGCGGTACTTTCCAATAAACAAAGACACTACTTGAAGCAAATTTAGCACCTGGGCCACACATGTCATAAACAAATATTTCCTCACAGTTTTCAAAAGGCGACGAATGCTTATAGGAGCCATAGACTTCGTGTATATCAGTAGAGAAAGACTCAATTATATCTTTAGGTCAACTGTGCAGTAGAGTTATACTGATATTACTTTTCGAGGTTGAATATGGATAAGAAGCTTTCTTCAGAATTCTTTTAGCCGTCCCTCTCATGTTGTCTCATGTGAAAGTCGAACTCCATCGTAAACATCAGGCATCACACAGTGTCTCTCTCCTGTCTTCAGCAGCCTCACCATCAGTGTCTCCAACAGTCATATAGCTTACCGTCCGCTCCTCAACTTGCCCAGTCCCTTACTTTGTTCAGGCCTCCTCGTTTTTCAATACCAGTTCTCCAAGAACCAAAAAACACTTACAATAAAAGCAAAAAAAAAAAAAAAATGAAGTTCCTGCGTTTTCATATCTATTTTCTTTTTTCACCCATCAGGTGAGCATGACGCAACACTCCTCGTCTGGGTTATTCACAGAGGTAACCACTTCGGTCTCTTTATGTCACCAATCCGATACATCGACTTTTATAACCTAACGCGCGCATATCTCTCTCTCTCTCTCTCTCTCTCTCTCTCTCTCTCTCTCTCTCTCTCTCCTCCGTTTCACTCATCATACCTGCTTCATAACCTATGAGTCGTCCCAGCCACACACAGCCGTCACCATGTTCCTCACAAGCAGCCCCTCAACGGGACACCGAAGGCACGAGCGCTTACAACCACAATGTTGACTCATACTCGTATGAGAGAGGCTTGGTAACACTGACAGGTTTTCAGGTGTCATTTCTCCTTTGATCACCTCGCTTTTTCATTCTCTTGCACGGACCTCCCTCGTCAGCCATTCAACACACACACACACATTGGTTACCTTGACTGGACACAGAATCCTTCTCAAACCGATGATTCCCTCTTCATCTCAGTCTCGCGTAGTATCTGCTGAGGATACAGAACCCCCAGTTTCTGTAGCATGTAATCCTCAGTATCTCATTGATTCATTAGTTTCCATAACATTGCGCCGTCAACTCGAACCGAGTCTCTCCAAAACGCCAAAGATTCTAGATCTTTGTATTAGAACTGTGTGTCCAGTTTGCACAGTTGCTGCTTAAGAGCAGTAAAGTTCTAGTATAAGCAACCTCATCCATACAAATGAATCCTCTCTCTTCTCAAGGATTGTACCAAACTTAATCAAAATAACTAATATAAATCTCTTATACCGACAGTTCAGCAGCCTTATTTCTGTCATATCAGGAACTACTGTCCAAACTTTAGACCTCACTGGTGCAAAAGAAAAAAAAACATACATGTCTTCGACAAGCAAAATTTCATCTGTGCTCCCACACACACTTCAGAGCATTAACACTTCAACCTCCACACATTCCCAGTCCCACGTCGTACTTCACCTTAAAGCGCTCTCTACACTCTTCTTCTCGCTTGTCTCAGCGTTTCATCCAACCTTCCTCTGTTCCAGTTTACATCAACATTGCTGCCTCCTCCTACCTACGGACCGTGAATATAGTGGCATCATAATCGAACGGGATGTTGAGCGTCCCATATAACAAAGGATGAAGACGGCATCTGTGGAGGTGTGTGTGGCGCCAGACAAAGACCTGGAGGGCACAATATTCAACCATTGTCCTGGCGTGGACTGCTGACTGGCTAGTTGTTGCGTATATGTGGCATCTGCGTGACGCCTACTTTCCTCCTGCTGGGTCACGCCTGGGAGGCGGGGTGTAGGGGGAACAGTCTATATATGTATAGGGAGCAGGAGGCTGAGGGAAATGTGGGTGTCTGAAGATGAGGAAACGTTGTGAATGGCATCTCGAGCAGAGACGAGAAATCTAAAAAATTCCTCTCACTGAAAACTTTTCGTAAGGCGCGAGAATGTGACTCACTGAAAACAAACTGACACATATACTGATAAATAACCTTTGATAATAGCCTGGTCAGTGGCACTGGTAGATGATCCTAGGGCTAATGATGTATTTCGCAAAGATGTGCCGTAGAATACTTCCACAGGGACTTCCGAAAATACATTCATTTTCCTTTCTTCGTAGAGTTTAGAGTGCATTCACTAATAGAGTTTCGAAATATGCGGCAAAATGTGTATCACTGTGTCTGTTTATTCATAAAGAACGGAAAGATAAACATCTGACCTCAAACAAAAGATTTTGAATACATTAAACGTCAACTTATCATTTACATAATAAATACCGTAAGCGACTACCATGAACACCAAACATTATTAGGCACATACGAGATATTAAATCGTTACCGTTGTCTTATATCGTTTTTCCTCCCTACATATGTCGAGAATATCTTCGTAGATAATCATACGATTTATACCGAAGGAGGTCTGGGAATCAGCTCCTACCATATTTCTCTGTATATGAATTCCTTTTCAGAATAAGAATCAACCACTCATCCAGTAGAGCCCATGTCAGTACGTGAGCTACGAATCATGAACTTGGTATCACGAGTTTCGAAAGTACAGGAAAAATGAATTCATGAATATATATTTTTCTCCATATATATATATATATATATATATATATATATATATATATATATATATATATATATATATATATATGTATATGTATTATCCCTGGGGATAGGGGAGAAAGAATACTTCCCACGTATTCCCTGCGTGTCGTAGAAGGCGACTAAAAGGGAAGGGAGCGGGGGGCTGGAAATCCTCCCCTCTCGTATTTTTTTTTAATTTTCCAAAAGAAGGAACAGAGAAGGGGGCCAGGTGAGGATATTCCCTCAAAGGCCCAGTCCTCTGTTCTTAACGCTACCTCGCTATCGCGGGAAATGGCGAATAGTATAAAAAAAAAAAAAAAATATGTTTCTAGACAGTTTCATTACAGGTATACCAGAGAGAGAAAAAAAAGAATAACTGGATTGTCGTTGTACAGGAAACTGCTTTCACGTCAAAAGCGGTTCCAGCTCCACTTACTTTCTATACTGAGTAATCCGACTTATCAAGTCTCTCACAGTGACTGACTTTCTCACCTTTCCCTCCAGCGTAGCGATGGTTCCCGTTTTCTTTTTCTCTTCATTACATAAGCTTGCACTACAGAGACCTGGCTGACACAGTAACTCCGACAAGCGATAGCCCACTCAGTCAGTACTCGGCAAGCTAACGCGTCCCATATATCTACTCTTTCCTTATGGAGTTCTTGCAGCACTCAGGAAGCTAGACACGTCCACCAGTCGGGACCACAGGTCATAAAGCTTTGTGATGTAGTGTGTACATCAATGTGCAGAGTGTGTAGGGCAACTGAGTAGTAGTAAGTGCTCGATGTCTTCTTTGTGGTTGTTGCTTTGTAGGCAAGAAGGGTTGTAGGATATGTTGAAATGGTGTGTGTGTGTGTGTGTGTGTGTGTGTGTGTGTGTGTGTGTGTGTGTGTGTGTGTGTGTGTGTGTGTCCAGAGAAATACTTAAGGACTGTTGGATCACAGTACTGCAGTTGTTTCTGGCATAAATGTAATTCGAGGCATTCCTTGAAATGCCATCAAACTGTGAAGTACTGCAATGCTGCTATGTAGCAACACACAGCTGGAGAGGGTGTGTCGCCATTCATAATGTGAGAGGGTCAAGGTGACGAGTGTGGAGGCTGTGGTAAAGCAACGAGCACGAGGAGAAGACAGATCGGCTTGACATGAGACCCACTAATCCAGTTAAATCTGCTTCATTGGATAAAAAGAGTTGAACTCTCGCCACAATGTGAAATTAATGGTGTCGCTAACGGGAGGAACCGCCAACGGTGGAGGAAGCACGAAGCAAACACATTTAAAGGGACGTGGCTGATTCGGTGAGCACCTGGAGCAGGGGAGGGACACTAACGGAGTGTGTGGGACACTCGTGAGGAGCAGTGGGGCAGGGCAGGCTGGCAGGCAAGGGGGGGCGGGGGCGACGAGATAGTCATCAAGATAATTAAATAATGGAAATGTGTGTAGGGTGGAGGACGGAGAGGTCTGGTGGTGGTGGCCGCTGCTGCCGGGGAGAACACTGAGGCTGGAGGAGGTGTCGCCTTCCACTCTTTGAGATGCTCTTGATTGTGGGTCGCACTCGTGTGTGTGTGTGTGTGTGTGTGTGTGTGTGTGTGTGTGTGTGTAAGACGTGTCTTCATGGGCGTAGACTGGCTGTGTGGACATAAAGCTCAACACACGCAGACACAGGGCAAGAGAGGCGTCACAATGATCACCCTCGGTCGCACCCGAGGACCATCAACTTTAACATCCACGAATAACCTATATCATATTGAGGTGATGAAAGCGATGCTCTACACTGTATCAGCAGCCGTGATGACCAGGCCGTGGCCCAGCCTGACGTGGCTCACTTCCTCCGATGTGTTGCTTGGGAGCAACTTTTTTTTTTATGTAAATGGATCGTTTTTATCGCTCACGTTTCCATCTGCTGCTATGGCAATGGTCATGACGAGGATGCTTTGGATCAAAGTCCATTTTGTTTAATCCTTTCAACATGACGATACGATCCTTGAAGATGACGATGAAATCCCTGCACACGACATGACGATATGGTCCTTGAACATGACGATACGATCCTTGAACAAGAACATGAGATCCCCTGAACGTGATATAATCCTTGAACATGAAGATGAAATCCCTGAACGTGACGATATAATCCTTGAACATGAAGATGAAATCCCTGACCGTGACGATATGATCCTTGAACGTGACGATACGATCCTTGAAAGCAACGACAGAACGATGAGCCCCTGGGTTATATGATAGTGTGACCTTTCACCTGACTTACAAAAGGTCAGGTCTAAGGTCGTGTTAGACGAGTTCGATAAAATTTCTCAACGACGATCATGTAACGTACGAATGTATGCTTTTCCGTCACGATATAAATTCAACTGAGGAAATACCACACTATTGCCAACATTTACGTGAACTTACTCGTTTATGTTGTCTCCTGCTCTGGCAATACTGTTCCTGTATCTGGTGAGATTCACTCGAATAATACAGTAAAGTGAGAACAAGTTAAAGATTCGGATTACAACAGTTTTGAGGATCACTACACTGGAATTTCCTCTGTAGTGGATGTACACACGCCGACAAAGACGTAGTTCCAACCCTGCTCACACACACACACACACACACACACACACACACACAAATCTCGTACGCACCAAGTCGACATTTAAACAAACTCATAGACAAAGAGATGTACAAAGAAAACTAGACCCACACTGAGACACACGCACACACACAGACACACATGACGATGAAAAAAGGAGAGGACCAAGTGGAAGCAGAATCTCTTACTATGGCTATCAAGTAGCGTTATCAGGACCAATGCCTCCCGCGCGCCTCCGTCATCACATCCCACCAGAAATCCAATACTTGTCTAAAGTCGAACTATCAAAAGCTTAATCTGTGGCGGGTAAGATGTGAGTGGAGGGTCAAGGAACCTATCTCTTTTTTTTTCTCCTTCCCAGCAGTCATTTTTGGCTTTGTGTTTTCCTTGTTTCCCCAGTAACGATTCCCGTGTGAGGATTTTACCAATCAAGCTTTATGTTTTTTTTTGTTTTCTGTACGGTACTCTGACCTTTCCTTTGTTTACATTTCCGTCGGGATAGTCCCATCTTTCTTTGTTTATCCCAGGCGTCAGGAGGGGCCGCTCGCTCGACAGGGGTTGATGGTATGAGTGGAGTAATGTGCTGGTGTCAACGTGCACATTAGTGAGTGTCCAATGACGTTCAGGCATGGTAGTTTTAGTGGAAATTCTGCGTGCGCATGGGTGCGCGCATGCTTAGAGACAGAAGTTGCGTATGAGAATGTAAATGAAGTACGCAGGCGTCGCTGTGTTCAGCAATTCGCGCATGTGGTAAACACCCGTCAGTGTGCATCTGCGTTTGCTCCTAGCTTCGGGGGGAAGGGGAAAAGGGGGGTCATGCGTATCGGTCTTCAGGCAGCGCGCATGACCACCAGTTCTTCTCGGTGGGGGAGACGAGTGTGAATTATTAATCTGACCCTTTGCCCTGGTTTTGTTCTGCCTGTCACGTCAGACGCACACCTAAGGCGTTGCCCGCAGGCTCGCGAGGGACGCGTGCCACTCAACCCACGTACGTCAACCCGAGCGATGACGATCCTTAAGTAACGCTGTAAACTTGCAAGGAACCCATGGAAAGCACTCCATGCGTGTAAACTCATGGAACGCACCCCATGTATGTAAACCCATGGAACGCACCCCATGTCTGTAAACCCATGGAACGCACCCCATGCATGTAAACTCATGGAACGCACCCCATGTCTGTAAACCCATGGAACGCACCCCATGTCTGTAAACCCATATGAACCTAAAAACATGCAAAAACGCCAAGAATCCCTCTGGGTATTTTCTAATGACTGTATTAACAAAAACTGACAAACTGGTTTGTACATGGAATATGCAGCGGAGGTAATTTTGCTCACAGGGAACTGACGAGTAAAGCAAAAATGGTCTCACGACATCCCCGTCGAACAAGAAAAATGTTAAGAGTGGATGGTGGGTTCACACTGGGCACTAACAGCATAAAACATCACTTGCTCTGCAACGAGAGCACAAATTTTTGATGAATGTTTGCTGTGTATTGTGCTGGATCTGGCTAAGTACCATGCAGCAAGGTGACACTTTCAGGTACACACAGGAGCCAACGAGAATCGGTAAATGGTAAGCTGCTAAGGTGCGGAGAATATCGGTTTTTCCGTCAAGGCTCAAGACCGGACACTGAGCTAACATGCCTTCCAAGTGAGGATGTTACTGCCCGATGACAGGATATGATAAGAGAGATAACAGATGTATGGCATCAGTGGTAGAAGAGATGTGTTATCTTTTGTAACGTCTTGAGGCAAAATGTTGACAGTCTTCCCCACGTGAACTGTGTCGTATTCTTTGGTTGATCAATGATCAGTTCGTAGGTTTGCCACAGTCAGCTCTCTCACCCACCACAGTCGACCCTCTTACCGGCCACGGTCAGCCCTCTCACTTACAAATGCCGACCCTCTCACCTTCCACAGCAAGCCCTCTCTCCCTCCACAGCCATTCCTCTCACCTGCCCCAATCAGCCCTCTCACATAACATGCTAAATCCTCTTACTGACCACAGCCATCCCTCTCACTTGCCACAGCCAGCCTTCTGGTCCACCACAGCCAGCCCTCTCATCTGATCCATCCAACCCTCTCACCTGCCAGTACCACTCCTCTCACCTGCCACTACCAGTCCTCTCACCTGCCACTACCAGTCCGCTCACCTGCCACTACCAGTCCTCGCACCTGCCACAGCTAGCTCTCTCCCATGACACAACAGGTCCTCTCTCCCTCCACAACCCTCATACATGCTCTAACCCTCACACAAGTGTATTATTACCAACACATGTACAGCAGCGGTCACACATGCCACAACCAGTACACCTGCAAAATTCCATAACCCACTACAACATATAACACTCGCCACATGCCACACATGTGACATGGCCTGCTCACAGTTCTCATATCTGTTAGAGTTTACATATCTGACATAGGCCACATGCCCACTATAACCACACAACTTCCTCACCTCATCTTCTACAACCTACAACCAACCCTAAGCACAACCTCAGCATATGACAAAGCTCACATACCTGCCAGAACGCAAGCACTATCTGCCCAAGTCCACACAACTGCTACAGTTCATTCATACCAACTGCCCTATTACACACACCTGTCACAACCCACACATAACCTTTCACAACTCACTCATAACCGATGATAATCCACACACCACTTGCAAAAACCCACAGATCTAACACACCGGTTATTTCTACCCGACACCACGGATCACACAACCACCACGATATCCACCCGTCATGATCCACATACACAACCACCACGATCTCCACCCGTCATGATCCACATTACACACAACCACCACGATCTCCACCCGTCATGATCCACATACACAACCACCACGATCTCCACCCGTCATGATCCACATGCACAACCACCACGATCTCCACCAGTCATGATCCACACACACAACCACCACGATCTCCACCAGTCATGATCCACACACACAACCACCACGATCTCCACCCGTCATGATCCACACATACAACCACCGCGATCTCCACCCGTCATGATCCACACACACAACCACCACGATCTCCACCCGTCATGATCCACATACACAACCACCACGATCTCCACCAGTCATGATCCACATACACACAACCACCACGATCTCCACTAGTCATGATACACACACACAACCACCACGATCTCCACCAGTCATGATCCACATACACACAACCACCACGATCTCCACCAGTCATGATCCACATACACAACCACCACGATCTCCACCAGTCATGATCCACATACACACAACCACCACGATCTCCACCCGTCATGATCCACATACACAACCACCACGATCTCCACCAGTCATGATCCACATACACAACCACCACGATCTCCACCCGTCATGGTCCACACACAAAACCACCACGATCTCCACCCGTCATGATCCACATACACAACCACCACGATCTCCACCAGTCATGTTCCACATACACACAACCACCACGATCTCCACTAGTCATGATACACACACACAACCACCACGATCTCCACCAGTCATGATCCACACACACACAACCACCACGATCTCCACCCGTCATGATCCACATACACAACCACCACGACCTCCACCCGTCATGATCCACACACACAACCACCACGATCTCCACCCGTCGTGATCCACACACACAACCACCACGATCTCCACCCGTCATGATCCACACACCTCACAGTCAGCATATCTGCCGTGCCTCAGCCTTCCACATGTTGCCTCGATCCATAACAGTCCACACCTCCTGCACAGTACTCCAGTAACCACACGCTCACATGCCATGACCTTGAAAGATAAGGCGACCTACTTTACACACACACACACACACACACACACACACACACACCTACATGAAAGAACGCGTCAACTACACACGTGACACAGTACTGTATCGAATACACACCTGGCATGTCCCTGAACTACATACCAGAAACATGGACTTATGTTTAACACCGACCTACACCATACACCCAGTATGCCCAAGTATACCTCACACAACACACACGTCACAGATCGGACTAGCAAACATCTGCTCATCGCAACTTACATACAAGAACCGCACACCTTGCCTGATGCATCGTGGATTCCATACCTGGCTCAGCCAAGAACACATACCGAGCTAAAGACATTAGACCTACTTACTGCCTCCCAGGAGTATACACGCAAGTGGATATGAAGACACACACACACACACACACACACACACACACACACACACACACACATACATACATGCTATCCAGTTTGAGATGTGATTCTAGACATAACATTTAAATATCTTAAGTGAATCATTATGTGAAATTTGTCTTATTCATATGATTATCAAGGATGTATAACCTCTTGAAGTACATCTATACGGCTTGAAGTTCAGGTCAGAGATCACCCATTATACCCAAGGGTCGTGCCGTCGGGCTCAAGGGTCGTGCCGTCGTGCTCAAGGGTCGTACCGTCGTGCTCAAGGGTCGTGCCGTCGTGCTCAAGGGTCGTACCGTCGTGGTCAAGGGTAGTGCCGTCGTGCTCAAGGGTCGTGCCGTCGTGCTCAAGGGTCGTGTCTTCGTGGTCAATGGTCGTGCCGTCGTGCTCAAGGGTCGCATTGCTGTGGTGAAGGTGTTGCTACATCACACAATCGATGTATCATATTTTGGTTACTGTCGGTATGTTTATACGTCTACGAGGTTGAGTTTGCGTCACGAGGTTTGGTAAGATCTTTATAAATATTGACATCAAGTCTGAAAAATAGATCAAAGAACGCTACCAAGACAAGCCCAGCAACCACCAGCTTAATAACAAAAACCAGCCGTTGAAATGACTGCATCTTCATACATTTATAACCCATGGCTATAACTTTTACCAGTCAGTCTGTGAGACTCTCTGTCTGTGCAACCTTAGGTGTGAAGAGAACAACAAAGATTAGACAGAGTAACCAAAAGACTCATTAGATTTATCACATAACATGGGCTCTGTCTCCAGACATGGAGATCAATGGGCTGTGTCTCCAGACATGGAGATCAATGGGCTGTGTCTCCAGACATGGAGATCAATGGGCTCTGTCTCCAGACATGGAGATCAATGGGCTGTGTCTCCAGACATGGAGATCAATGGGCTCTGTCTCCAGACATGGAGATCAATGGGCTGTGTCTCCAGACATGGAGATCAATGGGCTCTGTCTCCAGACATGGAGATCAATGGGCTCTGTCTCCAGACATGGAGATCAAATGGGCTGTGTCTCTAGATATGGAGATCAATGGGCTGTGCCTCTAGACATGGAGATCAATGGGCTGTGTCTCCAGACATGGAGATCACTGGGCACCCTCGAAAGACATGGCGACCAGTGAAATCCGTCTCAAAATATGGAAGCCAATGGGCTACGTCTCCAAACAGATTATATGTCTCCAGACTGGTCATGTGTCCTACTCAGATCATATGTCACGATCTTACGAGAGCTGAATGACCCGAGTGACCCTGAAGATAAAGAGACTCATCTGACTCATCCCACACATTCTCAACCACCATCTTACACCAGTTGAGTGACCTTGACCCTCGAGTGGTGTATTCATCAGGAGGAATGGTCGACTTCCACACATCCTTGCACTCGAGTCTTACCTCTCGGGGAGGTACCTTGTCACACGACGGGACAGCACTACGTAGATACGGTGCACCGAAACAAAGGAACAAACTTGTATAATTTTTAAACATATTTTCGTGATACACAGAACCTGAGAATGTTCATAACATATAAACATAGTAAACGTAGACTTTATTTTTTTTTTTTTGGGGGGGGGGTATAATTCCGTAAATCAGAACGAGCAAGAGGACTTCGGCAACTTGAGCACTGATACCTATTTCCAATGCAATGTCATGTATAATGCCCCGAAACCACAGATCCCTATTCACCAACAGCCACCCACAGACCTTTACATGGTTTATCCCGGAAGCTTTACATGCCCTGGTTGTCCATTGACAGCACGTCGACCCCTATATATCACTTCGTTCTAATTCGCTCTACCCCGTGCATGTCTTTCACTCTCCTGCATTTCTAGGCTCCGATCACTCAAAATCTTTTTCACTCCATCCTTCCACTTCCAATTTGGTCTCCCCCTTTTCCTAGTCCATTCCACTTCCAGCCTCTTTGTCAACCTCTGCTAACCCATTCATGCCATATGTCCAAACAATTTAAGCAAGCTCTCTTCATCTGTCTCTCCCGCTATCTCTTCATTAACACGCCTCTCTCTCTTACCCTTTTATTACTTACTCGATCAAACCACCTCACACCACATATTGTTCTCAAAAATTTCATTTTCTCCTCCACACATCCTCATGTCTCGCATCCAGACAACATAGCTTCAAACATAACCATTTTCACCCTCCCATATAACGATCTCTTCCATATATTCTTCAATGCTCCCAGAATCTTCGCCCTCTCTCCCACTCTATCACTCACTTCCACTTTCATAGTTCCATTGCTACCATGTCCACTCTCAGGTATCTGAAACACTTCATCTTCTCCAAATTTTCTCCAGTCACACTCACACCCCAAGTAACTATCTCTTTACCATGCTAAACCTAACAACCTTGCTTTTATTCATATTTACTCTCATCTTCTTCCTTGCACATACTCTTCCACACTCAGTCACCAACTTCTGCAACCCTCACACTTGAATCTGACACCAGTGCTGTGTCATCAGCAAACATCAACTGACTCACTTCCCAGGCCCCCCTCATCCCCTACATATTGCATACTTGCCTCTCTCCCCAAGATTCTTGCATTTATCTTACCCATCCTCAACTGCCACATTACTTACCATTGTATATGGATCAGCAATCACTAAAACTCGGTGTCTTACATCAAAGCTGCTGACACACTAACTCAGTTGGTCCCAAAACACTTGCCTCTCTTCCTTATGGCTGGGTGGTAAGCACTAATAATCACTCATCTCTCGCACTACACTTTCATTTTTATCCACATTAATCTAGAGCTCGCTTTCTCACACTCTTTCACACACTGGCCTTCCTCCTGCTTCAGCATTAGTGCTACTCCTTCCTTAGCTTTTGCCTTTACATCCACCCCTAAGACATTTCCAAAACATTCTTCCCCTTTACCCTTGTGCTTTGTGTCACTCAGAACCAGAACATCTAGGTTCCTACCCTTAGACAAAAGACCTATCTCCCTCAGTGCTCTGAGGCTTCGAGGAAACCAAGGCTGTTCCATGTTTTTACCGTTAATATCTTTCCACGCATTCTTTTATGGTCCCAGAACCTTCGTCCTCTCACCCACCCCATGCCTCACTTCACCTTCCAGGATTCCATTTGCTGCCTTATCCACTCCCAGATATCGAAAACATCGAACTTCTTCCAAATTTTCTCCCTTCAAAATCAGACCCTGACTAATCTGTCCCTCTGCCCTGCTAAATTTAATAACCTATACTCTCAGCTTCCTCCTCTTACACACTCTTCCAAATTCAGTCACCAACTTCTGCAGTTTCTCACTCGAATCTGCCACCAGAGTTGTATCATCAGCAAACAACAACTGATTCACTTCCAACCCTGTCCCCCTCACCTCCTATAAATTACATGTTTGCCCCTCTCTCCAAGACTCTAACATTTGCCTCCCTCACCACCCCATCCACAAACAAATCAAACAACCATGGTGACATCACTCACTCCTGCCAGAGGGCAACCTTCCCTTGGAAACACTTACTCTCCTCTCTTCCTACTCATACATGTTCCTTGCACACGGGATAAAATCTTATTGTTTCTGATAGCTGTCCTCCCACACTATCTTTTCTTATGACCTTCTGCAAGGCATCTTTATCAACCCTTTCATATGCTTTCTCCAGATCTATAAATGCCACATACAAATTCCTCTTTCTTCTGTAAACATTTCTCATACTAATTCTTTAGAAAAGCAAACAACTGATCCACACATGTAGTAGAGTGGAATTCATTATTGGGTTGGGAACGAGGTTTAGTGTTGATAGGTCATTCCATTGTGAATATGTTAACATGGTGTAGCAAGGATAGGAGGATCTGAGATTGCATGTGGGTAGCTGAGGGCTGCGTTGAGCTTCTTATTCCTGCATGACGTTTGGTGGATGATTATTCAGTGGCTCGAATGGTAGGGAACAGATGCTACTGCATGGGCAATGGATGCCCAACCTATTGAGCTGGGATGGCATTGGAAGCGTTGATTTTTCGTGGTTGCTGAGTAGCCGGTGATTACTCTGGGTGCTCAATCAAATGTGATTTTGTTGTGATTGCTTCTGAAATAATGGGTAATCAGGCAGGTGATACAAAGCTCAGAGGGGTGGAGATGAATTTTGTGTAGATAATCGTAAGGGACATCATTTTATTCCTCTCCAAAATTTGGGCCAAAGAGTAGACAGTGAGCCTCTCGTGCGTTTGCGGAATTCGTGTTGATGTCATGTGTGTGTCACATCACACGTGTTCACTAGTATGGATGGAGCTTTGTTGAGTGGGAGTGGCTGGTAATTCAGGGTGATGTGAGGGTGCAGGTTGGGTTTGTGTCTCTCAGAGGATAGTAGAGTGACGGTAGATTTCCCTAGGGAAGTGGTCTTTCTGTTCTGGTAACAGTATATATATATATATATATATATATATATATATATATATATATATATATATATATATATATATATATATATATTATTTTATTTCCATGTAAGGATAGTGGCACTTCAGCAAGAATATACAGTATATACGATTTATGTATCGTATACTTCTTCGCCGTTTACCGCGTTAGCGAGTTAGCAGAAAACGAAAAAACTGGCCTCATTCGTTCACATTCATTCTATATCTGTCAGGTCTAATGCATCGAAACCACAGCCGCATTTCTACAAACAGATCCCACAGACCTTTCCATTTCATATACCCTAGTGCAGTCCACTGTCAGCACGTCGTCCCCTGTATACCACATTTCTCCAATTCACTCTATCCCGTTGACGCCCACAAAACCTTTTCACTATATATATATATATATATATATATATATATATATATATATATATATATATATATATATATATACATATATATATATATATATATATATATATATATATATATATATATATATATATATATATATATATATATATATATATATTATCCCTGGGGATAGGGGAGAAAGAATACTTCCCACGTATTCCCTGCGTGTCGTAGAAGGCGACTAAAAGGGGAGGGAGCGGGAGGCTGGAAATCCTCCCCTCTTTTTTTTTTTTTCTTCAAAAGAAGAAACAGAGAAGGGGGCCAAGTGAGGATATTCCCTCAAAGGCGCAGTCCTCATCCTCTGTTCTTAACGCTACCTCGCTAATGCGGGAAATGGCGATTAGTGTAAAATATATATATATATATATATATATATATATATATATATATATATATATATATATATAGTGTGTGTGTGTGTGTGTGTGTGTGTGTGTGTGTGTGTACTGGACATGAATAAACAAGTCAACCAGCGTTGGATCGGACTCCCGCCAGGTCCTGCCTGCGTCACTCACTGCTGCTACTGCGGCGTGGGCACGGAAACTAGGCCGTCTGTTTCGCCGCTCTTATCACACCTTGACAGCCACAAGGGCACAGTTTCCCTTGAAATACGGTAACGAAGAGGAGTAATCGATACCCTCAGGGAATGGTGGCGTGGTGGTATGGGCGTGTGGTGCGGTAGACCCATAGTTTCCAGGCTGGCTTATTGATTCTCAGTACGACGCCCCTTCCCCCCTAAACCCCCCCCTCATGCACGCTAACCTCTTCCTCCCCTCTCATGTTTTTGTTTATTAATGCTCGTAAGAGGTAGGAGAGGAGATTAAGGAAGTAGGGGCAGAGGGATGGGGGTTAGCGTTGCTAAGATAAGAGGCAGATAAGGGCCAGACGCCACGAGGAAAGAACCAGGACACACTGCATGGAATGATGACGTAATGTTCGTCCAAGGTGTCGTCCATATGTATACACGGAAGGTGCACGTGATCCCCTGCACGGGACGCGCTAGTCTGTCGTATGTGTTGGAAGCGACGCGTCGCACGGGCAGGCGATGGGTTGGCCATGGGCGGCTGGCTGGTTGGCTCATCAGGTTCCTGGAAACAGTTGTTTGTGTGTCGTCACGGGAGAGGTTAAGGAGAGCGGTGGATGACTCTTCCATTCCCTTGAAACAGAAGCAAAATATTCGTACTCTCACATGAGAGGTAGCTGGAGGGAGATGTGGCTCACCTCTCTCGTGGATGTGGTTGTGGGTATACGGAGGCAGAAGACGACCACAGGAGTAACCTGCTTATCATTGGGAGATATAAATGATTCTCAGTTTTATTAATCACTTGTTACAGTTATCACATTTACTGAGGATCATCCTTTTTGGGGTATATATATTTTTTTTTCAATGATTTCCGAAAATAACTTATTTCTATGCGTTATTTCTGCTAATCTCCTCTTTGGTTTTATCCTTACGGATGGCAGCCCCAGTAACACAGCTACGAAGAAAATAAACAAAGTGCGTCAACTGCTGCCAGAAATTTGTTACCATAGAAGCCAGATCTTTTGTCGTTGTAATGAAAGCCGTAGATGATTTGTTAAGATGGGAAATCATTTACATTTTCCAGGGAATAAGTAATGTTGTACTTTGCTTCACACGTATTGGTACATCTGCTACGAGCAACTGTCCCATGTCCCAGACTGGTATTACTCTGTCCCCGGGATCCTCCATCCCTGGTTTGAAGTCAGTGTTAACTGTAATACATCATGATTATCTTCACGTATCTGGTAAACCCCAACATACTGAGACCTTCACCCACATGTCTGTATCATCTACACATGCGGTGTTCATTACTGCAGCAATGGTTACAACACGTACAGGAACCTTTTGCATATATTCGACCAATTCCCATATATTGTAGATCTTCCCACGTTCTCCAAATATCTCCACACAGCCCGCCGGTTACTTCTGAATGTACATTTTTTTTCATAATGTCGCCATATCCATACATTCACACCATTCCCTTTGGACAGACCAGTAACCACATACCTTTCTCAGTGCATTCTTATCACCGCCACTCAATAGCATCATTTCTACTTATCAGAAAGTTTCCCCATATCATTATCATTTTCACCTACCCGACATATTTCACATCCTCAGCACCACCACACAAAAAACTGCCATAGCCATGCACGTCGCAACATTTGTCACGACACAACCCTCCATCTACGCGCCGTTGGCTCTACAGTTATGCACATGACGACAATATTCATTGAAATATCATACCCGACCGTCCACCCCATATCCATCTGTATCATACATTAATCATCCACATCACAGCTATCCACACGGTCGTCATCCACACCACATCCATCCACACCACAGCTATCCACACGGTCGTCATCCACACCACATCCATCCACAGGGCAATCATCTACACGAAAAACATGTACATAAAAATCTACCCAGACCGCAGACATCCACATCCCAACTTTTCCGAGTTAAGACCACTCACATTACCACATCATCCCTTCATGTCCTTTACTTGATACACTGTTTGCATAAACAACGTTCCGAAGGAATTCGATCCTATATTTTACACCTTTAAGAGGCCAAATACTCTATCAAACACTCCATTCCTCGCCTCTTGAGTTCCCTACGTGCAGGCACCTCCCTCCCTCTCGTATGCTCTTCCACCACAACCAGTCTCGGGTCCGATTCCTTTGCCACTCACGCCTCTCCCTCTAACTAGTTGGCCGAGGTCTTATCACATGTAGAGCATATGTACATACCTTATCACCGAGAGACCAGTCGTTCTATCCCATAGCGTAGGAGTCAGGTGGCCCCGTATACTCCAGCAATCTCGTAACCTCGGTGTAAAAAAAAAAAGTGTGTGTGTGTGTGTTGTGTGTGGGACGGTCGCTCGATCTATTGATTTCAGTGTATACAAACGAGAGGGTGACATGAAACGTCAAGAAAAGAATACTTGATGAAAACTAAATAACTGTGAGTACAAGAAGTGTGGAACTATGCAGACAGGAATAACAAAAGGAAATCACTGATGCAGGACATCATTCATACGATGACAAACACAGTCCTTCAACAAGGATATTGAAAAGGGATTTATTTATGACAGATCATGAGGGTAAATGCTGGGAAAAATGACCCTACTTTAGTTTCAGACATGGATAATGGTTCGCTTACACTTTAAGTCTGATACGTTGTTTCAAGTTATCGACAGCTTATTCACACGACGGACTTTGTATCACTTCACGTATATGCATGCGTGTGACGCAACAACTTTATATATCAGTTGGTTCACAGATACTTCCAGAGGACCCTCGTATGCCTGCTTATGGAATGTCCATAAATCAACAATTTCCAAAGGTCACAGAGTCGCTCTCGATGTTGGAAGGGGCGAAGGCCGTCTGACAACACCACTTATAAGACCTGAGTCCTTCTTCTCGCAAGACATGCCACCGTATTTCCAGCAGTTACGACTGAAATACCTAAAACGATATCAAAGTCAAGATTTAATTACTTATATGAATAGACTTCGTAACGACTCGGCTTCAACTCTGACGCATAATAGGAAAAATGCTTGAGGGTGTATATCACTGACAGGTTCGCCTGCCGGGTAGCCAGTATCAGGCAGGAGTCCAGGTGGGCAGACACCTCCTCCGGTGCAATGATTGCTACGTCAGAGGAAGTAGCGCGGGAATATGTTCGAGGGATACACGAAGGACGACGAACACCATTGCTACACTCAAGAGGAATTTAGGAATTCTACTCAACACACAAAATCTTGAAGACGTTCATCAATTACTTCGATAGAATAAAGAAGAACTGATAAAGATAAATAAATCATTGAATTATGTACATCACTAATTTGGATCAAAAGAACTAGATCTCAGTCAAACAGATGACTAGACGGAGAGAATAAAGGAGATGAGGAAAGACACAGCGAACAGCCATATTTTTTGACACAAGCAGAAGCCATGTTCAACCCCGACAACAACAGGAATAAAACTTTAATGTCTTTTGCAAACTAACACGTCACACAGAACACAAACACAAGCCACTGCTGAATAAAACCTTGACTACTGTCATGTCCAGGCGCTCCTCGGTGACTGACACATTTATTCAACATAATAATAATGATAATAATGATAACAGTAACACACTTACACCAACGCAAACCTAAAAAAAAAGCTTTATGGATGTCTATGGGAAGGACAGACAACCTAAGATCTATGGATTCATGACGACTTCATCTGTTGGAGGATGGTAGTGTATCTTAAATTCCTATTCGACATAGAAAGAGATAGGATAATAAAGCAGAAGGCTCCTCCCTAGCCACCACTTTCTCTGGTTAATCAGCCAACGGGAAAGTACGTAGGCATGAAGGAGTACCATGTAATGTGACTAGTATGCACTGGCATGGAAACTTTACAGGAAAGTGTGGATGGAAAAGAATTTCAACGTCGGCAACTGGGTAATCTGGGGCAAAGGCTCAGATCTAAGAAAGAAATACAAATTGAAATACGGCCACATCACATTATCCTTCTTGAACATTTTTATTTACAGTAACTGATATCATGATAACGTTTGTTTAGTTACGATTGAAATAAAGTATAATACTATTCATCTCCACAACATCAACTGATGATTTATTCCAGTGTTTTGTTGCAACATCAACTGATTGTTTACTCCACTGTTTTATAACAACATCAACTGGAATTTTGCTCGAGTGTTTTATCACTACGTACCTGAGAAAAACATTGTCCAGGCTTGTATAACATCTCTTTCTCTTTAACTTCAAACCGTTATTCCGAGTTACTGTATTCCCGTTCTAAAGCAGAGAACCTGCCGTAAGTTATGGTGTCGAAATCATTTCGTACTGCATTTTGAAAACTTTTATTGTATCTCCTTGGCGACTGCGCTCTCTGAAAATTAGCGTTTCCGAGTGGCGGAATTAGCTTTGTTACTATCCTTTGCATTCGTTCTAGTTTCACTTCGTTTTTTATACAGTTTGGTGATCAGAGAATTTGCTAAGACCATGCAGTAACTGAAATATAAAGATGTTAATGATAGGGAAAAAGAAGACACAAGGGAAAGTATTTACAAATTTTGTAGGAAGTGAAAAACCTGTCTTTTAAAATGCGTCATGACTTAGTTGCTGGGAAACATATGACAGTGTATAAAGTTCCACAGCTTCGAGATTTAGAAAAAAAATATCAAAACGGCCCATCTTTGAGTTGCCAATGTGCACACAGCAATCATTTGACGTAGCAGCTTGTCGAGTAAAGCGTGGTTTAGCTAGTACTGGAAGGCACACAGGCAGCCAGTTCTCAGGCACCAAAACCAAAGTAATACCTATAGAGGAGGGAAAGTGAACCAACATTGCGGTGAAAGGCAAAGGGGTCAAGTTTTGAAGTTATTCTGGGACAGTTTACAAGTCTGACCAATTATGACTCAACTGTCTAGAACCGCCCTCACATGTGAGAACAACACACCACACCAGGACGGATCAATCCCTTGTGCAAACAGAGCAACTGTTCGGAAGAAAAAGAAATCTTGACATCTAAACAAGACACCCAGTTTCTTAAAGGCAAACATAGTTACTTCCGTAAAATTGGGGTTTCCAAGTTAGAGTGGATGTTACAGGAATACCAAGTATACCGAGTCAAAAGGTGGAATTACAGAACCGTCAAAGAAAAGAGGAAAGTTGTGTGGAACCTTTCGATAGAGATGTGGATTACAACTGGATCTTGGGGGCATAAAATGTAATCAGATTTCGTCTACACCACTGAGATATCCAGCCCAATTCCGAGTTTATTGAGGCAGTTGTGCCAAATGACATGTAGATCGAGTGAAAGAAAAATCAGCAGAATTGAAGAATGTGAAGAAAATCAGTGGTGAGACGTCAGATTATGAGTGCATTTGGTTATTTTTGGAAGAAGGGAAGTCGCTGATGAAAAGAAGACAAATGTAGGAGACAGGAGAGAACCCTGAAGGACACCGTTGTTGGTGGAGAAAGGGGCGAGAGGCTGACCCGTCAACAACCACGGAGATGGATCGGCCGGAGAGGAAACTAGATATGAGGGAGCAAAGTGAGGGAGAAAAGCCAAAAGAGAGGAGCTTAGAGATGAGACCTTGATGCCACAGCGTGTCAAAAGATTTCGATATATCAAGGGCAACTTCATAGGATTCCCTAAAATCTTTCAGGGATGATGACCTGGACAGTAGTAAGATAGGAAAGAATAATACCATTTGATCTCGCTTTATAGAAGCCATACTGGTGATCAAAGAGAAGACTATAAGATTAAAAATGTCTGAGAATATGGGAGTTGAGGAGGGATTCAAAGACTTTGGAAATGGTAGATGTCAAAGCAATAGGACGATAGTTAAAGGGGTCAGAATGGTCACTCTTCTTCGGGATGGGATGTATCAAAGCATGCTTCCAAGAAGAAGGAAAAGTTCTGGTTTTTAAGCAGAAACGGAACGGACGAGCAAGCTCAGATGCAAGTTCAGAGACACACTCTTTCAGTGCACGGGGATGGATGCCATCAGGACCATTTAGCCTTGCTCGAGTCCAGAGACGGAAGCGCTTTTCGGATAAGATATGACGGAAAGAGGCATAGGAT
This sequence comes from Panulirus ornatus, assembly GCF_036320965.1. NCBI lineage: Eukaryota > Metazoa > Arthropoda > Malacostraca > Decapoda > Palinuridae > Panulirus > Panulirus ornatus. The sequence continues at coordinate 22,403,704 of NC_092226.1, forward strand.
TAAAAAGAGGAGCACCAGGGGGTGAGGGAATGTTAGAGTTATCCAAGGTGGAGTTAGAGGAAAAACAGGAACCAAAGAGAGTTGCTCTGTCAACGGGAGAGACAGCTATAGTATCATTCGAATGGAAAAGAGAAGAAAAAGTAGAGCGACAGAAGTTGTTTGAGATGCCTTTTGCTAAAAACCAGTAAGACCTATTAGTGGATGACGAGGAGAGGTTATCACACTTCCTCTGGATACATGAACGCTTTGCCTCACGATAACGCACTGATGATCGTATTCCGGTGGAACTGGGAATAAAACTTTGTAAAGATTAAATGTTGTGTCTTTTGTTTTGTGGTCTAATATTTCTAGCCATGAAACCGAATATTCTGTCCGTTTCATCATATGTAGTTAGGCATTGATTTGCATAATATAAGGCACTGTTGAATCGCTGCAAAGGTCATTTTCTTCTTGTAATCCTAAGAAGAGCTTACTAAACGTTCCATATTCGTGGTTGATAATCTTATCAGCAAAATGCGTCACTCTACACAAGTCTACCTTGAAGTCGACTGGTCACGTCTCTGACCACTGCATCAGTCTGCCTGATTCAGCTGGACTCATTAAGCAGTTTTTTTTTCTTTGTTAGAAGTTTATTTCTTAATTTCGTGTCACCTGCAAGTTTTTACATTCTAATTAGTCCTGTCTCTAGATAGCTGGTAAGTATTCTATTTTTTGGGCAACAAATTTACAACCAGTGGCGTCTGAACAGAACTAAAGGCAAGTCTTTTGTAATAATATTCATGTTCGATTAGAGTTTATCCATTATCCATTATCCTAACCATAATATCATTACTAACTGTCATGCTTGAACATGATAATTAGTAAGGTTGCAAGTGCTAATAGAACCTCAGGCTTATCATTCACTGGTTTATTAAAAAAAAAAAAGAGAGAGAGAGATAACTGCGGTTGTAAAGTCGCGGAGGAAAGTTTCCGGGACACGAGCGAAGCCTTAGGAGGCACAGGTCGCCGCTGCAGCAGCCCTCCGCCTCGACAGCCTCAGATTAAATGAGCGAGGCTACGGGGTGACACATCATGGAACGGTCCACCGAATCTTACACTGTTTAAGATTGATGTATGTCTGCGAAAGCCATTTCTCTGTGAAAGCCAGACAGGAGAGCGAAAAGATGAGGACAGAATAGTAGCACTGAATCGACTGCTTCGTTACTGTCACGTGATATACGTATCAGTAAAGCATAACACTTTCACCAGGTTCTATACTGCATCAACCACTCGCGTAACGGGACTTCAGGCATGTCTCATTATTTCTCGACAGCGTCTATTACTCATGAGGAAGATCGCCACAGTCTTCGGAAGCGACAAAACATAGCTCCACAGGAAATGTACATGATCAAAAGGAATATTTCCTTAAAGTTCTTCTTCGAGGCCCTAGCTACCTCAGATGGACATAAAACCGTACACAACGAGCGAACGCGGTATCAACCCATAAATAGTATCATTTATCGTTTGCTTATCTTATACAACCCTCTAACGCTCTGTGTTTTCATATCAACGATTTTAATCTTTCCTCACGTCTTTTATACGTATGTGCCACGCTCATTGCCCTAAACTCAGGATTGGCATTATTTTCTTTTTCCTTCTCCGGTGATAATCTCATTAATGGCATCTGCTCCATAAACGTTAAGGTTCCTGAGCTATAGAAGGATCCCGTAGCTTGACTAGTGCGCGCTGGATCCAGAGACGTGCACTGATCCTCAGGTATAGGAAAACAGAGTCTTGTCCGTGTGTCGGCTTCAAGACTGTTCTCACGATACTAAGTTTCTGTATCTATCAAATCCATCAAACCTTTATTCTTTCATATTCTTTTGCATTTTTTCCCTAACGATTTCCATCTCTGGAGGTTGTCAGGGATGTGTGTGGTACATGTGTGGTTTGTGGAAAGGGAGTTAGAGCAGGGTGGAATGAAGATTTAAGAACGTTAATGAAGAAAAAGAGACAGTTTGCAAGGAGTTAAATCTGCTAGAAATTATGAATGAATGGACGACAAACACGTTATAATTCAAGGTATTTCAAAAGGCAAAATATACAATGAACTTTTAGTTCAACAATTATTCATATTGCATGACATGCACTAGTATACCCACTCCCATGTGTTCAGGTAGGGATATGCATGTTCATGGCATGCAGTTTGAGCGAGCAGCTGTTGAAGTAAAGGTCAGCAGTAAATTCTGGCTGTAATCATAGACTTCTGAAACACCTTGTATAAAGCCCTGAATAAAACCGTTCAAAAATATGCACGTTTGACGAAATGAAAGGAAGAAAAAGACTCACGGCAAAAGAAAAATTAATCACGGTTTAAAAAAAGAATAAAAGTTTTACTGAAAGGAAGTGGATAAGAGGAGAAGACAGATGTACAGAAGGAATAAAATCAAACATGTCAGGAAGAATGTCTGCCACAAAAAATAAGATTTGTTAGACATAAAAAGAATCGTTGAAAGAATTGACTGGAGATCATTATGAGAGATACGCATCTATTGGCACAATAGAACTAGAGGGAGAGGGTGATACAAATCCGTATATGGGAGAGGAAGATATTCCGAAGGAGTAAGATAAACAATGAAGCTCATAAAGAATGGACAAGCTAAGGGGTTTGGATGGAGTGGAGGGGTACCTCCTACTGGCGAGTGGATCTGGAGTGTGTCCACATATACCAGGGACAATGAACAGGTGCCTGATGACTGGACAAGACAGAGTATCTTCTACTTAATATGGGAAAGAGGCCCTAAAGTGAGTTAAAAATTACAGAGGAATAAGTTTCCTTAATATATACATTTTGTTCTACTTTGATTTCTTTGGAAGTGGATGCAGGCTGGGACCACATTCACTGCCAATAAGTATCACTTCAGTACGATTTTCAAGTGAATTCAAACATTTTTCCATATTCTTCCACAGTGGGTGTGGAGACTCCCCATCTATTTCTCCACCTTATCCCATTCGTCTTTAATCTAGCAATCTTGGTTGACGTCTTTGCGTATCAGTGTACCCATTTTCTAGAACTACGTAGCGGAACCCTTCTGCTGAATCATGGTAAGCAGAACCCCTGTATTGGCATTTTATCATGCAACCCCAGTACATGATGCTCATAGCAACATGAAAAAAAGACTATTTTCAAATAACTATTTTTCACCAATCAATTTTCTTTCCTTCGTAATCAAAAGAAAAACACTGCATCATGTAATATTCTTCAGAGTCGCACTCTCATTGCATTCCCTGAACTTTTAATGAGATTCCAAACTGAATATGACTTGTTAAATCCTTTCACATGAACATTATAAAAACGGTAATAGTTGTTTAGCTTATGGAAATTATATACAGAAATATCACAAACAGATACGAGGCAGACTGGCAATCAAGCAACAGGTATAAACATTGGTTCATGTGCAAATGTCATTAAAACGGCCAACAATCATTGCAAGTCTTAGTTATGCTCAAGCCTTCTCTCTTACAAGATATCCTGATGTTTTCCTCATATTTTCTTTTTTCTTTCTTGGTTCATACGCAAATCTGTACCACTAAAATGGTCAATAATTATTGCAAGCCTTTGTTATGATCAAGCCTTCTTTCCTCATCAGATATCCTGATCTTTTCCTCATACCTTCTTTACTCTTTCTTTCAGATTCCATGACTTATCCTTACTTGATTTCGTTTTGCATCATTTCCCTGCTTCACGTGTCCTGTGGGGACCCTATCTATGGTGACCTTATGTCGAGGGACTTCGATGTCCTAGAATCTTTTCAGCCGAACCAAATTTGTTGAACCTGTGTGGTCGAGTCGTGTCTTGGAGCCCTTACAGTAGAGTTATAGTAAACCACGTCGTCTTATCATCAAAGCACACCCGAATCATAAGCCACGTCCGTGCAACCACTCAGCTGCACATTTACACTGGACTCACGTCCTACAAGATATATGATTGTTGCGGAACCTTTACGATATTACGAGGTGGGTAAACCCTTGTAATGAAGCAGATCAGAGGAGGTAAACCCTTGTAATGAAGCAGATCAGAGGAGGTAAACCCTTGTAATGAAGCAGATCAGAGGAAGTAAACCCTTGTAATGAAGCAGATCAGAGGAGGTAAACCCTTGTAATGAAGAAGATCAGAGGAGGTAAACCCTTGTAATGAAGGAGATCAGAGGAGGTAAACCCTTGTAATCAAGAAGATCAGATGAGGTAAACCCTTGTAATGAAGGAGATCAGAGGAGGTAAACCCGTGCAGAGGAACTAAGCTCTCAGATTCCAAGGACAGACTGGTAGTGACTTTGGTCGTAACTCCGTGTGCTAAAACCTCTGTAGATTAGCTCATGCAACTTACAGGTGAATCCACACCGCAGCCACCCAGCCTATGTGGCGAAGCCCCCGTGGCAGAGCCTTTGTCGTGGAATGCTGTATTGTGAAATCTGTGAAGTGCAGTTCCTGTCTTGTGATCACTGCACTGGAACTTGCACTGTGGCTCTGAACCAGAGCCACAGTGGGGGAAAAGAAGCGTGCACTGGGATTCCTGTCAAGTCCCACATGGTCGAGCCTAAAGATAAGGAACCCCATAATGGAAACCCTACTGTAGATATCCAGTGGTGGATTCTGATGTTCGAATCCTATCAGTGGAGCCTAAAGGGGATTCCATTAGTGGAATCCCGCAGTGGTACTTCTTTGTAAGGGATTCCTATACCAGAAGATGTAATAGACGACCTGTAAATGAATCAACGTCTTGTGGGGAGAAGCCTGGAAACTATTAGCTTTCTGGGATGTTTTACACCAATTATCCAATACGAGTCGGTGCAGAGGGGGATGATGGGGGTGGAGAGGGGATGACGATAGACCTCAGGTGGACACAATCAATTAGTTAATTATTGGGTCTGTTCGTGACGGATAGAAAGTCAATACTGAGTTTGGGAGACTGCGAGCAACTTGACTGAGAGCCGTGGGTCTGGATGTTTGTGATCCATGGGTGTAGGAGTTAACCTAGAACAAGATTTTGCCATTAGGTGGGACTAGCGCGAAGCGTCCATCGCATACATTGCTTAATTGGCGATACTGCTCTTCGCCGCCACGCACCTTGTATAACTGTGAGTCCTGTGCTCATCTGGAACTATTTTCTACCATTGACTAAGGTTTCTTTTGAATGTTCCTGTGCTTATTCCGTGTTGTTTTCCTATTTCATTTGGTTGTACAGTGAAGAAACTTTTCATTCTTGGCTCTCGCAAATTTTTGTCTGATTCATCTTTATATAATGTTAGGCAGAAATGAGCACTTAAATACTCTTTTTCCTCCTGGATGTGGGACGCTCTCGAAACGATTATATCATTTCTACATTCAAATAATACGTTGTCATGCGTAGATTATCATGTACATTCCTCTCCTTTTCTAAGCTTTGAGTTCTTTTAACCTGGTGTGGTAATTCAGCTTCTCCATTAACTCGTTTCTTTTTTTTTTTCCTTGTGTTTCTGAAAGCTTCCTAACCTTGTGATCTCCTACTGATGATAGAGACCCTATAATACAACGGTATTCTAGTGTGTTCCTTCTGTTCATACTGAACAACTTCATCGTCAGTGTACTGTATGTTGCCTGTTCTATGTTCAACGTTTATGTTAACACTCCACTCATTATGTACCGTGATACCATCATCTTATCAATGCTTTCTCTGTGCTCAAGCATTGTCATGTATAAGGACGCCTCGGTCTTGAACTGTCTTCTTCACAAATACCTTCTCCTGTTGGTCCTTTCAAGGGTGCAATCGTTACGTCCGACACCTTTACTTTAGTTATTTGTCTGAATTGTTTGTTTGAACTGGATGTTATGTTTAGGTCTTCTCCCATTTTCTGTTTATCTTCTGTGCTTGCATCACTTGACTGACCCCTTTGTCGCCTGCAGAACATCGTATTACCTTTCTTTTATATTTCTGTCTAGTTTGATTGCTATTCTCATGAAGTGTATTGAGGTTAATGCTATCCCTTGAGGAACTTTGATCAAATGTCTTCATCCGGAATATTTCCGTCGGCTGCCGAATTGAATTTTCTGTCTGATAGAACCATTTTCCTAATTTACATTTATATATTCAGTTTGTTGCTGTTTCCTGTCGTATGCTAGAGTGAGCATTGCCGGCCTACGAGAGTATGAACCACGGGTATGGGACAGTATGAACCACGATGTTTTGAAGTGTGTGAAATAAGGTCTTTAGAGGTATGAACCATGAAACAAGGAGATGAACCGGTGGGGATTCAGGAGAATCTGAATCACAGACGTGGGAGTGTATAAACCACGAAACTAATAGCATGAAACACAGGCATTCGAGAGTATGAATCACAGTCTTCGAGGAGTGTGAACTACAGGCCTTGAGGGAATATGAGGCACAGACCTGGGAGTGCTTGAATCACGAGCTAAAGACAGCGTGAACCATGAACCTGGGGAGTGAATCAAAGACTTCGAGCTCGGGAAACGAACCAGAGGCTTAGGAAGCTTGGAACACGCAAAGCTGGAGGTTATAATGGAACGAATTAATTTTTCACTCGTATCCTAACGAGCCATGAACCACTTACAGGATCGTGACTCCGAATAGATTCGTGGACATCAAAATTATAACTTCATCAAGAGTTGGGAAAATAACTTGTAATACCTGGAGGTATCATCTGGCCTGTGAAGGTGCTGTAAGCTGCTTGGAAATGATTGCCTTCGCAAGATTTGCCCTCGATCGAAGAATTCCCTCGCCAGGAATATACTCCTGTGGTTTGAAAACTTGATATGCCATGAGCTAACCCCGGAAGCGAAGCTGACTTCTCATGCATTTGGTATAGGAGAGGAGTCAGCAATGAAGAAGTGCGAAGTGTCTAATGACATGCAATTCTCATTTACCTCATCTACACCACTGGACTTTTTTCAGAAAGAGTTATAATCTGATTACTCTCGCCAATTAGATTTTCTTCATGAGACTTTTCTCTAAAACATAGAGTACTAAAGTGGGAGGAAAAAATGAAAGACAAGGGGGTTGTCTAGGGGGAGAAGAGGTCGTAGAAAGTTTTTTTTGAGAGGGGGAGGAGGCGGTGATATGGGGGGAAAGAGATGGTGATGATGAGAGGAGAGAGATGCTGATGATAGGAGATGCACTGAGGGGTAGAGAAGAAATGGAGAGAGAGAGAGAGAGAGAGAGAGAGAGAGAGAGAGAGAGAGAGAGAGAGAGAGAGAGAGGTAGGTAAGAGTAAGGACGGTGTTGCGTGCGTGTAGTCTCCAGGGAGCCTGAGCGCTGCAGGGCCATTGCAATATTAACCAAAGTGACCACTTGAAATAGCAACATGGTCTGAAGGCCCCCCCCCCCCCTCCCCCCCCCCTCCCCTCCCCCTCCCGTCTAAATCACAGCCTGTGTGTGTGTGTGGCGTTTTTGCACTGTGCGTTTATCATGAAATTTGCCAGGTTAACTTGCTGCAGTGACTTAAAAATAGATCAAGTAATATCTAACACCGCCAGCCATTTTGTACAGCTAAACGCCGGCCCCTAGACGACTGATCATTAGCGAATATAATGTTAAGTGTCACGCAAGCATCAGCAGCCCCGTGCCACTGAAGGTCATCGTAAGAAAACGGGGAGATTAATACCACACCGTTGCCATATGTTGGGTCAGCTGTTTCGTTGGTTATGAGGGCTTCAGACACATCGACTGTCGGGAAACTGCCAACGTTACGTTACGACCGCTAATCGAAAAGTCATAAACACCTTCGTCAGGAGTTGAAGATAATTCCAAGACCACAAGATCACATCTCTCTCTGCATCAAGGACCCTTGTGTTGCCCTAAGTTATAGGACGGTGTATTGCTCTACTGACGTTGTGGCATATCTTATGTGCAACTTATGTGAGACAAATTAGTTCATGTGATAGTGTTGTCTCTGCAGTGAGCCTTCATTTGTTACTGTTGGTCTACAATTCATGCATCTGGCAGTTTCTCATCTTTTACAACCACTGAAACATTGCCACAGAAATTGCCACACTTGGTGGTTGTGGTGGTTCGTATCTGCTGAGAGTATACACATGAAGGAGAGTTATGAGAGCAGGATATATCTACACTCGAAGATATCTGTTGAAGAAATCTGAGACAGCTTATATTTCATCTGAGACAGCTTATATTTTCCACCTCGCAGTATTTTGCCGGCTAATCGGCACCGGTGGCTCAAGTAACATTTTGACAACTATTTTTCGTTCCTTTGCTCCCACACTGATCGCTAGATCATTCAACTCCTATGGAAGAAAAGTTTTGACAAATATCCAGATTCATATTGTCATCAATTCTCAGGAGAAAAAGAAAAGATCCACTTTAATAGCATTACTTCCACTGACCCTGGGTGAAAACTCATACCCATGGCCATAATGAAATCTGTAAAAAGTGTTGAGTTAAAACATAAACTAATCAACCATACCTAACACACCCACACAACCTCTCTCTTACCCTTCTGCTCCCTAAACTGTATCAACGCATCCATGGCCTACCTCAACGTAACCGCAGCCTACCTCAACGTAACTGCAGCCTACCTCAACGCAACCATGGCCTACCTCAACGCAACTGCAGCCTACCTCAACGTCAACGTAGTCTACCTCAACGTAACCGCAGCCTACCTCAACGTCAACGTAGTCTACCTCAACGTCAACGTAGTCTACCTCAACGTCAACGTAGTCTACCTCAACGTCACCGTAGTCTACCTCAACGGCAACGCAGCCTACCTCAACGTCAACGTAGTCTACCTCAACGTCAACGTAGTCTACCTCAACGCAACCGCAGTCTACCTCAACGTCAACGTAGCCTACCTTTACGAAACCGCAGCCTACCCAACCAACGTACCTTACCTTAACGTCTCGTAGCCTAACTCAAGAAACGATAACCTACCTTCACAAAACCAGAGTCTACCTCAACGTAACCGCGGCCTACCTCAGTTAACCGTAGCCTACCTCAACCTAAAGTTGGGTTAGTGCAAAGAAAAGTAAACACTGTCAAAAATGAAACAATCGGCAAACTCACATTTGACCCACCGGCACCGACGGCTCAAAAACTAACTCTCATGTTCTGACCACCTCGTCGTTTTATAAATAACTTCCCAACTTTTTCTTTCATAATGATCACCACTAATTTTCGGATATTTCACCGAAAATTTGAATAATTACTCACTTAAGATTCATAATCAAGCTAGACAAATTATGCTTGCTTGCAGTTCGTGTGTGTGACTTACATGAGCACGAAGATCATCCTGTCGCTGCTGGTGTTGCCTTCACTTGCCTGATGTTACATTACCCTCCGCTGATGGTGTTACATTACCCTCCGCCGATAGTGTTACATTACCCTTCGCCGATGGTGTTACATTACTCTCCACTAATGGTGTTACATTACCCTCCGCCGATGGTGTTACATTACCCTCCGCCGATGGTGTTACGTTACCCTCCGCCGATGGTGTTACATTACCCTCCGCTGATGGTGTTACATTACTCTCCACTAATGGTGTTACATTACCCTCCGCCGATGGTGTTACATTACCCTCCGCCGATGGTGTTACATTACCCTCCGCCGATGGTGTTACATTACCCTCCGCTGATAGTGTTACATTACCCTCCGCCGATGGTGTTACATTACCCTCCGCCGATGGTGTTACATTACCCTCCGCCGATGGTGTTACATTACCCTCCGCTGATGGTGTTACATTACTCTCCACTAATGGTGTTACATTACCCTCCGCCGATGGTGTTACATTACCCTCCGCCGATGGTGTTACGTTACCCTCCGCCGATGGTGTTACATTACCCTCCGCTGATGGTGTTACATTACCCTCCGCTGATGGTGCTACATTACCCTCCGCCGATGGTGTTACATTACCCTCCGCCGATGGTGTTACATTACCCTCCGCCCATGGTGTTACATTACCCTCCGCTGATAGCGTTACCTTACCCTCCGCCGATGGTGTTACATTACCCTCCGCCGATGGTGTTACATTACCCTCCGCCGATGGTGTTACATTACCCCCCGCCGATGGTGTTACATTACCCTCCGCCGATGGTGTTACATTACCCTCCGCCGATGGTGTTACGTTACCCTCCGCCGATGGTGTTACATTACCCTCCGCCGATGGTGTTACATTACCCTCCGCCGATGGTGTTACATTACCCTCCGCTGATGGTGTTACATTACTCTCCACTAATGGTGTTACATTACCCTCCGCCGATGGTGTTACATTACCCTCCGCCGATGGTGTTACATTACCCTCCGCCGATGATGTTACATTACCCTCCGCCGATGGTGTTACGTTACCCTCCGCCGATGGTGTTACATTACCCTCCGCCGATGATGTTACATTACTCTCCACTAATGGTGTTACATTACCCTCCGCCGATGGTGTTACATTACCCTCCGCCGATGGTGTTACGTTACCCTCCGCCGATGGTGTTACATTACCCTCCGCCGATGGTGTTACATTACCCTCCGCCGATGATGTTACATTACCCTCCGCCGATGGTGTTACATTACCCTCCGCCGATGGTGTTACATTACCCTCCGCCGATGGTGTTACGTTACCCTTCGCCATTGGTGTTACATTACCCTCCGCCGATGATGTTACATTACTCTCCACTAATGGTGTTACATTACCCTCCGCTGATGGTGTTACATTATCTTTCATCTTATGTAATTGTGATGACGTATGTTTCATAAACTGTAAGAAGTATGGGATGAAAATTTGCGAGATTTTTCATGAGCCAGGTTTAGTTTCTAATTTCTTACCGAACTTTAAGTAACGTGACGAGATAGCTTAAGAAATACGTACGAATATTTGACATAAACCTCTGCAGAACAGTCGTCTTTTATCATGTCCTTGAGGTCATCCCAAGATGTGTGAGAATGATATAGCCACAGTCACATTGGCACTGTACTGATCCGATAATGTTGGAAATTTAACGATAAACTTCAGTGTTACCGGACTCCGCCTGCACGCGATTGACACCGCGAAAGAAACATCACCTTCAACGAGACTGAAAACACTGGAGGTACAAGTTTCGTCAAAGAACTTATCGCTGTAAAGGAGTCCACATTTCCCTGTTACAGAAAGTAGCGCAGCTGTGGGTTGCCGGGGGGCTCAAAATCTCAAGTTTGTATCCATTTTTTGTATCTAGTCGGTAAAACTCACCATATGAAGCTATGTAATGTATGTAACGAAATACCTGCTATGAACTGTAACATCCTATATAATATCAACCCACTGAGGTCTGACTAAGACCCTTTGTGACCTCTGTAATCCTTTTGCGCTGCCGCACACAGGATGAGCATGGGGTGCACAGTAAACAACCCGGAGTTACAAGCAGAAATCAAATCAGTCGGGAACACGTCCCAGGTATCACAAATACCCGTTGTTAGACAGAAGTCCTGGGGTAACTGTAAATAAAATGTGTGTGTGTGTGTGTGTGTGTGTGTGTGTGTGTGTGTGCTGTGTGTGTGTGTGTGCTGTGTGTGTGTGTGTGTGTGTGTGTGTCGTCTTTCTTCCTTTTTTTGTAGTTACATGACGATATGAATACTTACATTAAGAATACAGATATGGCAAAGTCATAGCATCATGATTACTTTAATTTTTGTTTGTAATAAACAGTATAAGTTAATGCGGTACATTACAAATTAGATTCTTTTTATGTTACCTAATACGGCACGGACAAATGAATGCCCTAATCATGGCTATTTCATTAACTCTGTAAATATATATGCATATATGTATATATATATATAGCTACGTCTATTCGTTGTATATCAACTGACTTTTATTTCTCTCTTGTGTCTCCCTAATGATGTGATTATTACACGAAAATGCACTTGGGAACTTATCGTGTTTCATTTTTCCCCTGGATTCATAGGAATATACTTGATCAAGCGCAAATTTGTGATCCTTTCCAATACATACATACATATATATATATATATATATATATATATATATATATATATATATATATATATATATATATATACTAATTTCATCGACAAACCTCTAGGGGATGATGAACAGCTGGGTTGACTGTAGACTGAATGCCGTAATTAGGATTCGAACCTACGCCCTCAACCCCGGGCCGCCTGTGAATGCGTCACGGTCAGCAATGCTAACTGCCACTATGTACTGTACAGTTTCATCGATGAATGCGTAAAAGTATTCCATTTTAGAACATTACCCGTAATTTACCGTTCTTTTTTTTTAATACAAGTAATATTTTATCACTTTAATGTTTTATGGAAGTCATTAAGAATGATGAGAATCAGAACATAATGATGAGACACTGCACACAGTAAATAACAGATATGATAAAATTTAGTGAATTTTTCACCGTTACGTGATCATCGCAGTGAACTTTTATACCTGAAAGACATAACGTTTTCTGACGTCTGATAATATTGGTAATTCATCCTTAGATTTATCTTAGGTTGCAGCGGGTGTTACCGGACTCTGCCTATTCGAGGTTACATAGCGAATGAAACGTTTCCTTTGGCGAGGCTTTATCACTGTGTAACGCGAGGACTGTCACAGAAATTGGTCCTGGGGTAATATTACATACAATTTCAGTGGCTTAGAATGACTCTTACTGGACGACAGGTAAATCAGAATGATGCACAGTTTGATATTGTTGATACACTTGGGCTTGTGACAAGCCAAAATCTTGGCTGTCGTACCACTGAATAAAGACATGACGTTGTGTCGCACACCAGTACAGGAGTGGGTTATTCCATGTCATACAAAGGGGGTGATGGTGGCACCGTGGGGGAAGACTGGTGGGTTGTTGAGGCAGTAGTGTAGCCGATGGGCGTCAAGTTGCGGCATTTATTGTTAATCATCATTACCTTCTCTCCTCCCACAGGCCAGCGCTCCGAGACTCTCAGCCTTCACGACCTAGATGAAGGTGATGCAGTTATCTTTCTCCTCTTCCTCGTGCTTTTGCTGATGTTCATCTTCAAGCAACTGATTCTACCTCCACTTGCCCCAGATACTGTTGCTCTTCCCTCTCACCCATCTTCTAGTTCTCTATCTAGTGGAACTCTTTTAGTTTCCAAACAGCTACTGTCGTCATTACTCTGCTCATGTCCTTACTCTACCATCTCGTCTTACTTCAGGTGCCGCTACTTTCCTTCATCTTCGTTTATCACTTGACTTAAATTCTTCATCTGTTTTCTTCTTTCATCCCCTGAGGGAACTGCTCCTCCTCATCCAGCAGTTCCGAGCCTTAATTACAGCTGCTGCTTTTGCTTATCTTCATCCATATCTTGCATCATCACCAAGTGCTCTCCCTGCTCTTGATCTGCTGCTGTCAAAATTCCTTTTCCTCCAGGTATTAGCCTCTCTCTCTCTCTCTCTCTCTCTCTCTCTCTCTCTCTCTCTCTCTCTCTCTCTCTCTCTCTCTCTCTCTCTCTTCCTCCACCAATCAATTACTCCACTGTAACCCCCATTCCATCTCCTCCTACGAACTAACCTCGCTGTTACCCTTCTCACGAGCACAGCATCACGGTGGCACAGTTCCTCACGTATTAGCTAGTCTAGATCAGTTTGCTTCCTCACTCTCCCGTACAAACCCCGCGTATGTGTTTGTGGCATCTTACGCTCATCTCATTAGTTAGTCAATGTAGTGGCCTGCTAAATGTAGTGTTATGGTAGTGCATCCAGCCACAGAGGCAAAACTAGATCATCACATGGATGACTCTCTGGCTCAGTATCATACCCGTGCTGAATAATGACAACAACAATCTGAGGACTATGTTTTCACTGTGGTTAACATTTATACTGTGTTACTCTCTGATGATTCTTATTCTACACTATTGTTTTCTCTTTTTTTTTCTTTTAGTACACAGGAAAATTCACCCATTGGCTCCGGACCCCTGACTTTCCACAGGTTGACCCAGCAAACTCACTCTTCACAACAAACACCTCAGGTCTGGTTCACGCGGACGAAAGATACACAGTCGTCCCCGCTGTGTCTTTGCATTGCTCGACTAGGGTAGTCTTGAGCTGTTGACCGACGGTGATGGAGTGTTAGATTCTATATTCAGAGACAAAGCAAAAAGAATCCAACTCATCACCAGGAATTTCTCTCATGATCCTCTGTCAACACCTTAGTGACTCTTCATTGCAAAGGAATACAAAGGAATGAAAGCAGCAACTGGTCTTTTCGAGGCTGTTTGTGACAGTGGAAGAGATCACTTACATAGTTAATAGTGTGGTACGAGAATAAAGCTGAAAGATAACTTAGGGAGAAATACCTGTAATCTTTGCATGTAACTAAGGTGACGCAGACAACGTTAGTCGTGAAGTGTGAGCGAAGTATGTGTCAAATGTATCATTTAATGTATGTACAGTGTTGCTCTGAACTACTGTGGCAAATCATTCCATTTCAGGAAAAAGTACCCCTAAATATCCTGCTTAGATCGAGATTATCACAACCTTTGATAATTTTGAATACCTGTACTTTATTAACTTTTAAACTTCTCTTCCCTAAGCTACCATAGTACCTTGAAGGTGTGGGCCGTACGGATCAAAATTATCTCATATCAAGTCAAAACACGAATCGAATCAGACCGGGGAAATTCAAATCAAATCGAATCACGAATCGAATCAATGGCATTTGTAGGTTGTATGGTATATAGATCACAGGGTACATAGTGTACGGCGGAGCAGTGTCTACAACTATGATCTTTTTTATCACTCACTTTGCAAAACAAATATGTCGTCACTTTGTCCCAAAACAATAATAACTTTGTGAACATTACTTTATGGTCGTCTTATACGGTAAGTTGATGTGAAGCAGTTTATCAACAATGATGGAGATCTGAAAAAATATATCGAATGGGAGCCCAAGCTACGGAATCAAATCCAATTTTCACCCCCGAATTGCAATCAAATCACATAGCCCTGTCTGAGGCTCAGATGTCCACGTGAAGTAACGGAGTTTACATATTCTTTTTCTATTCACGTATCGACTTACCTTTTTTAAGCGCTACGATATGAAGGGAAGTTAACAAATTCCGTCAGTATACCGCAAGATACTCTGCGTGAAAAGATAAGTGAAGAAAACGCGCGTGAAACCCTAGTAATTAAGAGCCGGAAATCTGGCCAGGTTTGGCGAGGAGCGGGAGGACGAGGACAGCACTATGCAGTATGCAGCCTCACATGGTTAGACACCATGGATGCGCAGTGCTGCATAACGACACCTAGCGGGCCTCCCTGACCTATACTTGGCTCCCAGCAAACTTCCTTTCAAGTAGCTTTTAGAGCCTCTTGCTTGAAGTAATTCTACAACGTGATACGATCGTCATAGCGAAAGGCACACACTACAGGCCTGAGTGCGTTATACAATGGGATGCAAGCTTCTTACAGTCACGCTGTGGAATCTTACTACAAATTGTAGACGTTTGGCCTATGCGTTTCAAGAATGACTCTATGAACAGTACAGAAGAACAAGTTTCTTCTCAAGACTAAAGCTTTTGAGAACTCTGCAATATCTTTGCAGAGGATGTTGCTAATCTTCACTGCTTAGGCATTCCCATCTTGCCTCTACTAACATTCAGAATGTAGGAATCATCACCATTAAAGCAATAGTGTTATTAGAACTAATATATATCCCAACAGGGTTTGTTCTCTGCAAGCGACGGCACTCAGGGTGCTGCAGACTCTGAAAAAAAAAGTCCCGAACATGTAATTCACTCAGTATAAAGTCAAACACGACGTCACGCTTTCCTTTTTCTCTTTGCTTAAGCTGATGTACCTCAGCTGGAGTATTCGCTGCCACCAGAACGATAATCTCTGATAAAATCTCAGCGTGGCAAGGAATATATATATATATATTTATCACATAAGAGTGACGTTGATAACGAGGTAGGGAGACTGCCAGACACTGCCAACATAAGTCTCCACAGAACTGACACCACTACCACAGTCTGGCTCTTGTACAGTGTAATAATCTCACTTGATCCCGGCAGTGCCAAGCCACTGTATCACGGCGGAACATCACCACGTACACGTGTTCCTTCCACGTCTGGGGTGGGTGGAGTGGATTCCACTCAAAATGGCTGCAATCGCTTCATTCCAACACCGGGAAATGGATGACTCCCTACACCATCACCACGACAAGGCTCAGTGTCAGTCAGCCTCGAGGTGCTTTCTTCAAGTTATGGATGTCCTTACAAAATGGAGAGGAGGAGGAGGAGGAGGAGGAGGCTTGAGCACGAGAGTAGAAAATAGAAATATCATTTGAATCAATGAAAACAACAAATTCTTAAGACCGCTTAGAGAACCTTAGAGGCCTTGATGCATCCCTACATCATGTGGTAAATGTTTTATGCTAATGATTCTGTGTGAAATAATCGCAGGTATCAAAACACACACACACACACACATTCAGGCATCCCTGGTGACGCATCAGTCAACATGATATCTCGTCAAATGATCCAGAAGCCAACAAGAAATAACAGACGACATATTTCGGCAGCGTCCATTCTTGTGGCATCAACCATCTCCCCGTCATGTTGGCAGGGGGGTGACACATGCCATCAGATATTACGACATAAGTTAATTGACTTATTATTTAATGACCTCTTTCCATGACGGTAAAAATCACATTCGTTTGTCGGAATACTGACTGATAAGAAACATCAGTTTACTCGTTTCATTTCTTTCTTTTTCGATTTCAATGTTTTCCTGACAGAAAAATAATTCATTTTTCCTATGTGGGTTTTTATTTCAGTTTTATACGATCTCATTTGGTCTATCGTAATAATGAATAAACTTCAGATACAGTACAGCATTTTAGTAAGCAAGGATGTTATGAAACACACATAATTAACTAGGTTCAACTTTGGTATTATTCGTATCGTGATATAAAATGATGATACAGTAATGATGGTAAAATGATTGGTCCCCTGAATGCTGCTTCGCTTGCAGCGTTGCCATTCGTACCACCAAGATTCTCAGAACGGTCGAGACGTTGTCATATTGTCTCCAGTATATTCCTCCACCTCAGAGCCATCATTATTAGCGTCAGTTTCACGTATCTAATCTTACCAACTCGTGCAACTTTTCCCCACTATCTAACTACCACTATCTATCCCCAAGCAACACAACTCTTCGAATCATGGTCACTCCGGTTACTCCTAAAAGCTATGCCATTAATGCAAGGCCAACGCATTCACTCAATATATATATATATATATATATATATATATATATATATATATATATATATATATATATATATATATATATATCAAAGCTCGACAGATACTTTCGTTAAGGTCATTAAAAAATTTCTCCTTAATCAGGATGATCATCTTCGACGTGGCACTTCCTTGTTAACCTCCACCGTCAGGACAGTGATCTTCAACACACACACTCACCCTCAGCCAAGGGATTTCCTGCCCTGCGCACAGATCGGAATCAGGAATAATTCCCATTCCTCTCTGCTTATTACACCAACACGTTTGCTCCAACATTGTCATATTTGGTCTTAATGAAGCAGTCATGCGTTCCGCAACTGCACATATTTACCAACCTTTCTCATCATCGTCACATCTCTACTGACTCGTTAGTTTTCTTCCCTGGCTCACAAAGCTCCATTACCGCCAATTTCGTCGTCCTCTACACCCTTAAGAAATAGAGAATTATGTCTGTGATACTCAGATCTTAATCATTTCATTTGTCCACATACTAATCTATCCATTTCAACGGATACCACTGCGCAAACACACAAAATCAGTTGATAGATGGTTTCGGAAGCCTTCACGCTGTATATGACAATCGCCTGCACAATAAGCACGTAGCAGATCGCATTCCCAGATAAACAGAGTTTGTCTGGCGTGAGGCTCGCTCCCCCCCACTTCTCCTCTGAATACACACGATCTGTCCCTGGTGCAGTAGACCAGTATATCCACCACAAGGCGTTGCGACAGTTCAGTACATACGACACATTCCGTTGCGACAGTTCGGTATATTCGACACATTTCATTGCGACAGTTCAGTACATACGACACATTCCATTGCGACAGATCAGTACATACGACACATTCCATAGCGACAGTTCAGTACATACGACACATTCCATAGCGACAGTTCAGTACATACGACACATTCCATAGCGACAGTTCAGTACATACGACACATTCCATAGCGACAGTTCAGTACATACGGCACATTCCGTTGCGACAGTTCAGTACATACGGCACATTCCGTTGCGACAGTACAGTATATTTGACACATTCCATTGCGACATGAACAAGAAAATAGATTACCTAAACGCATATGCATTCAGACGCATTATATATATATATATATATATATATATATATATATATATATATATATATATATATATATATATATATATATATATATATATATTTTATTTATTTTGCTTTGTCGCTGTCTCCCGCGTTTGCGAGGTAGCGCAAGGAAACAGACGAAAGAAATGGCCCAACCCACCCCCATACACAATGTATACACACACACACGTCCACACACGCAAATATACATACCTATACATCTCAATGTACACATATATATACATACACAGACACATACATATATACCCATGCACACAATTCACACTGTCTGCCCCCATTCACTCCCATCGCCACCTCGCCACACATGGAACACCATCCCCCTCCCTCCTCATGTGTGCGAGGTAGCACTAGGAAAAGACAACAAAGGCCCATTCGTTCACACTCAGTCTCTAGCTGCCACGCAATAATGCCCGAAACCACAGCTCCCTTTCCACATCCAGGCCCCACACAACTTTCCATGGTTTACCCCAGACGCTTCACATGCCCTGATTCAATCCACTGACAGCATATATATATATATATATATATATATATATATATATATATATATATATATATATATATACAAAAAAGGCCATGCAAAAATCTGTTGCCGATTGTAAAACAGGAATTGTAAAACAGGAATTTTTATTTTTTTCCTTCAGGCTATACAAGACGTAATGATTCAATCCGCTGACAGCATATATATATATATATATATATATATATATATATATATATATATATATATATATATATATATATACAAAAAAGGCCATGCAAAAATCTGTTGCCGATTGTAAAACGGGAATTTTTATTTTTTTCCTTCAGGCTATACAAGACGTAATGAAACATGCATTACCCACTGTGGCACGAGACACGGCTTTCATTACGCTACAAAACCAGACTTCCATGAAGGAAGGAAGAAAAAATAATGCCTGAACGCATGCACCATGACTGTTCACTTTATCTGAGTATTGACTTGACAGACGTTGTAAACTGCAAGAGTTGACATAACCCAACTTGGAGGTCACGTATGTACGTACCAATGCTACCCAGCTGCTGCTGGTGGCTGCTGCTATAATAATATAGAAATAAAAAGAATCGTAAACTTAAGACAGAATGTAACCTCCACAATTTAGTAATAAAGGACTCGGTGTCATTCACAATACTTCTCAGAGTCTATCTAATATCTCTATCTAAAGATGCTAAGTCTCTCGCTGTCAGAAAACTGAGAATCGAAGGGGGGATATGATGCAAGACAGCAACCAAGATGCAGTATAATGACCTTCGTCACTTTGAAAGAGAGACTTACTCTTCCCCTTAAAGATATAAGTCGTGAAACGTTGGCAGGGAAGTTGTTTCAAGTTATGTCAAACATCATGGTCATCCCTCGACCAAACATATAATACATCAAGACCAAAACTAAAATGAAATGTGTGTGTGTGTGTGTGTGTGTGTGTGTGTGTGTGTGTGTGTGTGTGTGTGTGTATAATCACAGCTGACATATGAAAGCATCATCATGATAGACAAAATTCTTCCGAACGCCAAAATATTGTTAAACTTCAATATCATGAAAGCTTGGGATTTGACCCTTTCCAGAGCACTTGTGAACCACTGCATAATGATATGACACGAAACTCATTGCTAAGTAGAGTTAAGTACTAAATCTAATACAAATAGATGGATCAAACCTAACCAGATGAAACTGTGTTCAACACTAAAACAGACAAAACCCATCCAAAAACTCCTTGATACATGTCCAGATTGAGGGATGAGGAGCAAATCAACAACTCTCCATCGGTAACGAAAGTAACGAAAATGTTCAGGATGAGACACAATCTGCCACTCAGACGACAGAAACTTACGCTGAAAAAATCTTAAGAGGTATCACGTTAGACGCAAGGCATGACGGGACAAACTTACTCACTGCTCCGTGTTTTCCAGATGATGCCAGAGTCACTGACGGGGAGACTTTACTGCTGACCTGAAGTATAACTAGACAGGATCCAGATTATCAAGTTGTCACTCAACGTCTTGCATGACGCAGAACCAGAGCGAACAAGCCTTCTCGGCAGGAAGGGAAAATGGAATTTTTGAGGATGGAATGAGTTTCAGGAGGTTTGATACGGGTCACTTAGCGAAAAATGCAAATCTGGAGAGCATATGTCACTGGAATTCCTTTCTAGGAACTAAAAGCGTCATACGGTGCACTGTCACACATGCATGAGATAAGACGAGTGGTGGGTCAACTTCTTTGTAATACTCATCATGGAATGTCACTTTCTTCATAGATACCAAAGAAATCTAGTACCCTACCTTTACCGATACTGCTAATAGCCTTGGGGGTCTTCCCGCATTCGCCTCTGAGATATCTGCGGCGTGAGATCCAACCCTCTGTACGCTGAACATCAACTATCAGCTTCCCAACCTCATCTCTCTTAAACCCATATGTCCACGACCGCATGTCCTCAACACTTCCCGTCCTGAAGACTGCTAGTCCTCTTCGCTGATCTTCACTATCGATTCCATCGTTTACCATCTTGTGTTATGTTGCAAAACAGCGACTTTTGGCTATATGTATCTTGAATCTCGCGACTTCGAAGCCATCGAGCTCAAAATTTCGTTACCCTCTAAAACTCTGTTATCAAGTTTCGTGTACATTAAGCTGGAATATACATCTAAAGCAGGAATTAAATGTCTACAGCTTCAAACTGTAAAAAAGAAACTGATGGACTGGACTTACAAGGGGCAAATAAATTTTCACAGTGGCAAACGCAAAATTTACGCGTCGGTAAAAAAAAAAAAAAATCGAGAGAGTAATTTACAAATTGAATTCTGATCTCTAAAGACCGAGTAAGCAATATATGGAAGAAGTAAAAATGGCGAACAAAATTTCTAGATTCTCAGGTAAGATACTTATCCATAAGTCTAAAAACTAATCTTTACATTTTACAGCACAGTAGGGAGTTCCCACCTTGAATGCTGCGTTCAGTTCTGGTCACCTTGCTTGAAGAACGACCTAGAGAATATGAAGTGTGTACAGCGTCGAGCGACCAAGATGACGACCAGACTTAGAAATAAACTTCATGAGAGCTGACTAAACGACTTGAATTAGAAAAGAGAAGGTTAAGGTGATATAGTAATTCCCTTTATTGATAGTACTCAACACAGTTAGTTGGGAAACCTACGCGCGGAAGTCGCGAAAAAATACCAGATTTGAAACGTGAAAATTTCAGTGGTCTTCACACTGCTTTTGACAAGCCAAACCTGGGATGGTATCGTTGATGAAGACGATACGGACTTAGCAGGGAAAAGATTCAGTGATAATTTCAAAGTAGTGGAGGGTACATATGTGCTAATGTGTATAAAACGGTGGAGCAATGACATAAAGATGTTCTTACTCTCTAAGAAAAGTAGCAAACAAGAGACTCAAAGAGACTTTCATACTTCAAAGCAAACGTCAATATGAAGTGTATGCTCCTGAAAAATAGCAACATAAACCCCAAAGAGTTATTAGGTTATGTTTAAAGTAAGAAAGGCATTACCCAATCAACTGGACCATTAATTACAGAAACTGTTGATTCATGACAACGAAGCTATGGGCAAAAATTCTAAACTATTTTTGTTATCTGTTTATACGACTGAGGATATATCTCATGTCCTGAATCCAAATTCCATTGCTAAGAGGAAAAACCGCTTTGCAACATAGAAATAAAAAATGAAGATATACTATCAGAACCGAATGGAATGAGAGTAAATAAAACAGTAGGCCCACATAACCTTTATCCTAGGACACTGAAACATGCAAGAAATGAGTTAGTTAAACCACTGACTGTTCTTTTCAAGAAGACATTTGCTACAAAAAGGAATTCAGTTACATCCTAGAAGTCATCGTCTACTTACTTAACGTCTGTAGTTGGTAAGCTAATGGAAATCATCATTCGGGATAAGAATGTAAACCATTTAGGGGACCAACACAAACGATTTTCAGCATGGTTTACGACGGAATCGCTAATGTTTGACAAATCTGCTCGATTTCTTTTTTGAAATAACCAAAGTGTATGATGCAAGCACAGCAATTGATGTCATCTATTTAGATTTTCACAAAGAAGTTGCTACAGTTCCACATTAAAGGTAGCTAACAAAAGTTAGGCACATGGCATACATAGGGTTGCACTTAGATGGTTGGATACTGACTGACTAACAGGAAACAAACTGCTGCGATTAATGGCCAAACATCTTAATGGCTCAACGTAACAAGTGGTGTGCTGCAGGGATCAATCTTTGGGCCAGTTTTCTTTATTGTATAAACTGATAATACTGATAATGGGATACATCGTAAGACATCTACATTCGCGGACGATACTAAGTTGGGAAACAAATTTACAATAGAAACAGAACGTCTGCAACCTCAAACTGAGATAGACAAAGTGATAGACTGGGCTGATACGTGGCGAAGTAATTCTAATACTGATCAGCGAAAAGTTTTACATATCGGCAGTGAAAAAGAGAAGGCAAGATATAATACGAATTCTGTTGGGCTACAAAAGGAAAAGGAAGAAAAGGAATTGGGTGTGATAATCTCGGGTAACCTAAACTTTGCCTAGTCAACGACACAGAAGCGGTAAATATGCGAACAATATTCTTGGATTCATGGTAGGGCTTTCGAATTTAAGTCTCAGAAAATTATTCTCATTTTTTACAACTAACTGAAAGACTGTGTTCAGTTTTGGTCACCCTACAAGAGGAAGAAAGACATCATAGAGAGAGAACAGAGGCGAGCTTAGAACATGATTCCTGGACTGAGGATCAAATCTATGAGACCAGAATAAACAAAAGATTAAATGGTGATCTAATACAAGTATTCCAAATCACTGAAGTTTTCGATAATCTGTATCTCACGAGGTACTTGAAGCCGAGAATACATTCGTCTGATATCACTCGTAGTAATGGATACAAACTCGCAAGCAAACGTTTTACCTCAAATAAGGCGAGATACTTTTTCGTCAACAGAATTGTTAACATATGGGTCGAGTAGCCAATACGAACAGTTGAAAACAATAACAAAAGTACGTTTAAGCATAGACTTAATAAGTATCTTCCTACAAATGTCGCGACTAACATTATTTGCACCTCCTTAGGTATTCGAGAAGTTGACAGGTCTTACTATTAGAATAATCCTAAGTCTTTCTGTGTCTACCCAACTAATAAATGTATCATCGTTCTCTTCCACTATCACAAACAGCCTCGTTAGGACCCAGTGGTCTGTTGTGTGAATGTAGTTGCATTCAGTTGTATTTGATTTCACTAATAGTAATGGATAACAACTTGGTAACCAACATTTTATTTCAAATGAGGTGAAACACATTTTCTCTAAAAGGATTGTTGACACGCGGAACATTTAAACTACCAGAGTAGCTGGAACAGCACCATAGATGCGTTCATAAAACAAGATAAACGCTGGTATTATTTTCGCTTCTTTGCTTAAATGGAAAGTTTACAAGTATTTATGTTATATATATATATATATATATATATATATATATATATATATATTCTACACTAACAATGCTAATCTATAAGTTTCTGACTTCTTCCACTTCGTATTTTAAGATATCAAGAAAAGTGTTGATACAGCGTATCTTAAGGTGGGCTGCACAAAGAAAATCCCTGTGACATTAGCGTTGTTAAACTAATTCTATCAACTTAATCACGAATCGCGGTAATTTTACTTCGTTCACGGAAAGTCTTGGAACCTTTAAAAGCAAAACATTAAAAAGTTTCATAGTCTTAGTAAACGGAAAACCTGAAAAAATATAAAGGGATAAGAATATACGGTAAACGTTTCAAATTGATTCGATCACCTTTCCTCAGCTTTATGAAAAATAGTGTTACCAGTCAGCTCCCCCCTGTAAATAACCGTTACAATATAACAGTTATAAAGAAGGAGAGAGCAATATACAACCTCAATATCACACAAAAAAAAAGGGAACACGTACACACCCACGGACATACATCAAACACCCAAACACAAACGCATATAAAAAGCAATTGAGTTGTCGTATTTCACGATATGACAGAATCATAGATGAAGACGATGATGAGTTAACGTGTTGCGGAGACGCTAAAAGACACCTCCTGATAATCTACGAAGTGTCGCTCCAAAATACTAATAAATAGCTTCAGAATGTGGCGAGACACTCTGAGGTCCAGTGTGGGAAGGTCGAAGTTACAAGGACAGGGTTGTGTGAGGCGCTGAACAACTGGACGAGCCTGCGCGCGCCGGCTGGGGGAGGGGACTGAATTTTTGCCGCCAACTGCTGCTAATTCATTGTTGTCGGCCATATTCATCCTGTGAGCGGTAGCACCAACAGATTACGGAGGTCACAAAGGGTTTTGTCAGACCCCAGAGGACAGATGATCTCAACATTATAATATTACAAAGTCGATTCATCACATCAGCTTACAATCTTTTCACCGAGAAGACTCGTCTGCTTAATGAAAAAAAAGTAGATGCATTTTCAAAAGTTCACGCATCTTATCATTAATAATGTGCTGCGCCCTTTCTTGTAAGGTTTCCATGGGGAAGGCTGGTTATTTTCCCCGTGGACTCATAGGCATATATATATATATATATATATATATATATATATATATATATATATATATATATATATATATATATATATATATATATATTCCTTTTGTCCTGCGACAAGTTTTCGTACAATCTACAAATTCAAGTGGACTGTGACTACAATTGTTACAACGAATCTATATACTAATGATAGTGTTGTGTGTATGTTGATTTGCTTGTGTGTGTGTGTGTGTGTGTGTGTGTGTGTGTGTGTGTGTAATAATTTAACCTCTGACTACATCTGTAGTGGTTTGGTCAAAGGTCAGTGGTATCGAGAGTGTGTAGTGATGGTGTGTGGCGATGATGATCTCTACAGGGAAAATAATGGTGTAGTTGGGGATGTTGTGATGCTGGCCTTTGCAGTGAAGATGAGCAGAGATGAGCACACTCAACACAGAATCATACGATCTAAGTTCATGACCAGCTTTGAACTTAGTAATGAAGTGGGCACTGTGGAGAGTAGGGTGTGGAGTGAAGAGGTGTGTATAGTGATCATAAAGTGATACAAGCTAGGCTTAGGGTCGGCCGAGGAAGCTAATCTAGTTAATCATGGCCTTGAAATTTGCTCGTAAACTCTTGGAGGGAGGTTTTAAGATGGCTGTCTTCCCTCTCCACCGATTGCTTCTATTTCTCCCGACCATGACATCAGCTTTAGTCATTACAGAAGGTCCTGGTCAGTTACCAATAGCCTCACACTCACTACTCGGGAAGCGGCCGACATATTGGGTTGTCTGTGTTCACTAGTACCCCATACCACCGGAATCTTTCAAGGGCGCTGTCTATTACCGGTAGAGGAAATTATTTCAATAATGAAAACATATAACAATTTTACATCTTCCCCAGAAATGTTATGAAAGACGTTGGGTGATATGTTCCAGCAGGACGAGAGAGTCGAAGTGTCTCCAGTGCTCAAGATCCTGAACGTTACAGAATGGTTGTTGTCAGATTCAGCAGGAGCGTCCGGGACGACTGGTCTCCTGCTGTCGACCCTCGTCCTCAGAAATCTTTAGGAAGTCGCAGCTGTTCGTCCCTCATTAGAGACCCATAACAATAAAAGTGATATGTTTCCACAGAAATTTTACTGCGATACTTTTTTTTTTTTTATAGATACAGACCGTTTCTTAATGGTCTGGCGATGAAGACGGGTGCAGAGGAAGGCCCTTGTTTCTCTACGGCTATGAACCCTGGCTGATAATATTAGCCGGAAAGAATAACGTTAGTGACGAAGGCTTTCTTCTGGGAAGCCCTGTCAGCGCTCCACGCCTCACTTGCTAATGGAGGAGGGGACGATACGCAACGCGGAGTGAAATCACACGCAACACAGCTCTGCCGAGGACACAGTGGAGGAACAAACGAGACTTGTTAATAGGGGAGGGGAAGCGGAGGAGGGCGGCTAATGATCAGTAGCGCTCACCGTGGGTGACGCAGGCCGTGTGGCCGCTTCGCACGCGACACCTGACTCATGAGGAAACTATTGACGAGGTTTATGTCCTAATGACAGAGACAGATGGTGCGCATGTAATATATTCCGGCTAAAAAAAAAAGTTTACTTATTATTGATACATCATAATACAGTACTGAGGATACAGTCTTGTGGATGTAAGATTAATCACATTGTAACTGGGAATCTCATCCAACAGTGGGGAAAATGTCTTCAACTAACAGCCACAAATGTGAGTGTCTTTGTACCCTAATATTTTCGCCAGTAATATCCCGGGTGACTCAGGGGCTGAGGAACTCTGTATCATCCCTGGGGGACAAGTAGAATAACCCTTGCTGCAG
The DNA here is from genome assembly GCF_036320965.1 of Panulirus ornatus. Taxonomy (NCBI): domain Eukaryota; kingdom Metazoa; phylum Arthropoda; class Malacostraca; order Decapoda; family Palinuridae; genus Panulirus; species Panulirus ornatus. The sequence goes on from NC_092226.1 coordinate 22,430,475, forward strand.
GAGACCTGAAGGTGGAGGACATGCGATCGTCTTCCTTCGTCAGAGACGAAGGCAAACAAAGGAGACAAGAGGTCCGTTTTCTGAGTCATCGTTCCTCGATGGATAACTCGATACTTTTTATTTTTCGTAGCTTCTTCAGCACGAAGGTTACGACCCTTAGGCACGATGTGGCTTGGCCTTTGACCTAAGCCTTTGCCATGACCAACTTGGCTGGTGGGCACCGGATCTAATCCACTGGTCACGACCTGTCACACTATCGGGAGGAACATGAGAAAAAAAAAAGGGAGAAAGTAATCTTTGCATGATTTGTAAACCGTCTGCCATCTTCTTTTTCATCTCTTTTCTTTTTTTCTTCTCAACGTTGACAGTCACGTCTGTTGCGACAGCTTATCTTCTACGGTTTCAGGTCCTCCTGGATCAATAATCCCCACGTTTGCGCCAACATGGTATGCTCGGAAATTACGCACATGGCAGCCAGATTTTTCTTTTCCTCTTCATTTCTCCTTAATCACATCGTCCAGCCTGGCTGTGCTCATGGGTTTGTCGAGCCTTCCTGAGTTGCTGGGGTAGGCAGCCAGGCACATCTCCCGGCCAACATTATGGGATCATCCTTCTTGATTTGCATATTTCGTGGATATCTAATGTCTTTGTATATTCCTAAATTAGTAGCCGCATCCTCATATGATAAAAATAAAATGTTGGACCATGTATAATTCATGATTACAGCCTGAAGTCACTAAATGTGAATTTATAACTATTTCAAATGATATCATAGTGAAAATTAGAGTAAAACGGATTTCTTGTATATCTTCTTAGACCTTGTAGTCTACAGCTTCTTCCTCTGCTTTCGAACTTGTAGTTTCAGTTTTTGATAAAAGGTTTGTAAACTTATGAAGATGTGGAAATCGTATTTACGATCTGATCGTTCTTCAGTAAAACAGTTACATGAGGAGCCTGCTGGATGCAGACTGTAAGACCATGTATTTAAAACTCGACGACTGGTATCATCAGGAGTACAGTCTACGAAGATCTTGTCACTCTAAAGGAGTCCCTCATTACCCTGTCACTGCAAGCAGCGCAGCCTAAAAGTTGGAGATCGTGAAAAAATGGACTTCCTGGAGTGACTCCAGTACTGTTTCAAGAAAGGGGTCATGAGGCAATTAGACATTATGAGTAAACAAATTAATATATATATATATATATATATATATATATATATATATATATATATATATATATATATATATATATATAACATTTTTGGAACCACTATTCCCTCTAACATACCTATTTTTACTCTTCGAGATAACGTTCTCGCCTTCCACACATTCTTCAGTTCTCCCAGAATCTTCGCCCCCTCCCCCTCCCTGTGATTCACTTCCACTTCCATGTTCCATCCGCTGCCAAATCCACTCCCAGATATCTAAAACACTTCACTTCCTCCAGTTTTTCTCCATTCAAACTTACTTCCCAATTAACTTGTCCCTCAACCCTAGTGAACCTAATTACCTCGCTCTTATTCACATTTACTCTCACCTTTCTTCTTTCACACACTTTACCAAACTCAGTCACCAATTTCGCAGTTTCTCACCTGAATTAGCTATCAGTGCTGTATCATCAGCGAGCAACAACTGGCTCATTTCCCAAGCCCTCTCACCCACAACATACTGCATATTTGGATGTGTTGGAAATGAAATGTTTGCGGACAATATGTGGTGTGAGGTGGTTTGATCGAGTAAGTAATGAAAGGGTAAGAGAGATGTGTGGTAATAAGAAGAGTGCGGTTGAGACAGCAGAAGAGGGTGTATTGAAATGGTTTGGTCACATGGAGAGAATGAGTGAGGAAAGATTGACAATGAGGATATATGTGTCAGAAGTGGAGGGAACGAAGAAGTGGGAGACCAAAATGGAAGTGGAAGGATGGAGTGAAAAAGAATTTATGTATTTCTCACATACATTCTTCAAAGCAAACACCTGATCCACACATCCTCTACCACTTCTGAAACCACACTGCTCTTTCCCAATCTGATGTTCTGCACATGCCTTCATATATATATATATATATATATATATATATATATATATATATATATATATATATATATATATATATATATATCTTTCTTTCTTTCTTTCAAGCCATTCGCCATTTCCCACGGTAGCGAGGTAGCGCCAAGAACAGAGGTCTGGGCCTTTTTTGGAATATCCTCACCTGGCCCCCTCTGTTCATTCCCTTGGAAAATCAAAAAAAAAACGAGAGGGGAGGATTTCCAGCCCCCCGCTCCCTCCCCTTTTAGTCGCCTTCTACGACACGCAGGGAATACGTGGGAAGTATTCTTAATCCCCTATCCCCAGGGATATATATATATATATATATATATATATATATATATATATATATATATATATATATATATATATATATATATCAGAGTTGTTTAGGTTCGGACAGATAATATGTAGTTCAAGTTTGGTCTTCAATACTCGGGTAAAGTTAGGTCTGCTTGAATTATAAGATAAATGGCGAGGGGACGTGTTGGAGCCGACATATGATCAGGTTACGTTCACTTAGTTTGCTTCCGTCTTGAAGTCCCATGCGATCTGGTGTCGACGGTGTTGTGTCGTCCGTAATGCGAGAGCTTAACAAGAACAAGAGGTTCGTGACACCAGTTGATCCTTACGACTGGTATCATCTTAATTCCCCTAAAGAAACTTCTGATGTGCAGTTGTTCTTACGCCCACGCATGTAAAAGTTTATATATTCATTCACGCTTATACACGTATATCTCGCTATGAATGAACTTCCTCAGTCCTGCTGGTTGCTCTTTGTAAACACCCAACCTGGGCTCACAAGTCTATTTATAGTCTATCGGCTATTTGTTGATACCATCCATCCTGCGATATGATAATGAAATAAATGATCAAGGAAAGTGTAAAGATGAACAGTATTCGTCGTATGCAAGTGTCGTTTATATTCATGATTCCTATGGATATTTTCTTATTTGTTCTGTATTTGGCTCGAGGGTCTTATTAATATATGTGCTCACGATGTGGAGAGTACTGTTGCCATGGCTGGGGTCAGGTCAGAGTGATGACCATACTAGAAGCGTGTGAAAAAGACTGGTCGGATCAGATCAAAGTAGCATCAAGATGTGGTCTGGTTGGAGGTGTTGAGACTGTGTTCGAATCACAGTGGTAACCCGGCACTGAGACGACTGACAGCCAAGATTGTACCTGGTGAAGAAGGTTGGTCTGATCTCATCTGGTCGACATTATATGCTGCGCTAAAAGAAAAGCTGAATCTATGCAACATAACCAAAAGCAATGACTGTGTTCAAGTATGACCCTCACTCTCACCATATCATACTTATCTATATATCTGTCTCCATTTAGGCAGGTCTTCCGTGTAGTCAGGGAGGCCAAATGACTCTTGTTTCATATCAAAGCTGAGAACACTGGAAGTACTCAGATGCGTACAGTCAGATTTATGCTGTGGTTAGTGGCTGAGTGCAGTGAGATCTATGCGAAGTGATCTTCTTAAGTGTTGATAAAGATGTCTCTGCACGAACTTTCTGGGAGCCACTGTGCTCCTGGGGACCATACGAGTTATCAATGTGGTCCTCAGCCACGCCCTCCCTCACCTTACGGCGGAGACCACAGGCTTTCCACACTCCTTCCTCGAGTCTCCTGGCGGGGAACCTTGTCGATAATATCACTAATTGCTCATTAAATCCTGCGGTATATCCTCTTACAACTGCTCCTCCCGAAAAAAAGAAGCCTTGAGAAGAGGTTGAACGATGTTGGTTGTGGTAAACAACGAGATGGGTGGTTGGTGGGCAGTATATCTGGAGGTCGGTTCACCTGTTCACCAGCTAACAAGCTCTAATGCAGTGGCCATTATCATGCAAACCCATGATTACACCATCTTGCAATTCGCCGTATTTTATAATCAGCCAAACGCTTGCGGGTTGTTACACTCATTATGCCCTCGCGACCTGATCGCCTCGAAATAACGCTAATTTCTGACAACGTGAACTTTATCGTGTCGGAGAGCAATACATTAGAGGAATATCTAGTTACGTCATCACATTTTTCGTAGAAACCTAAATCCCGCCTACGGTTTGGTGATCCTGCCTACGGTTTGGTGATCCCGATGAAAAGAATGACCAAAAACTGAAGATTTCGTAATATTGATGAACCATGTGAGTTCCACGTTCAGCACCGTGTGGGTCAGAGTTGTATGTGGGCAACTTTGATCATCAAATGCTGCAGAAAGACTTTAGAAAAGTAATATTTTAACAAGGGTGTGGCGGGTCTCAACAGACTCTTATGACGACATAGGAACGTTATATAACACACACAGTGATATGCATAATACACACACACACACACACACACAAACACACGCACGCACACACACACGCGCGCGCGCACACACACACACCGATTGCTTATATTCACACGATTACAACATCGATGGCCACGGCTTCACGTGTATGTACATATGCAACAAGACATATTACACATGTTACACACATATATGTACGAAGAAACCATCTCTATAGGCACAACCCTCAACCATTAGTATGCAAACACGACACGAATGTAGATAATAGAGTACAGAAGACAGACATAGAAGTTAAAAAGCTGATCATTAGTACCATACGTGACAGCGACAGACTCTGGCCGTTAGACTTTTCTCGGAGATGACCTGCAGTGCCACCGGGACCTGTTATGACCACTGTGAAAATCAGCGAGATGTATTTTGCAGTGTAAGTCATGATAGGATCAAGCTCATACCGACACGTGTGAGAGGTGTACCGTCATACAACACCCAGGTAGGGTTACTTCATCAAGACGTGTCCTACAGTAGGACAAAATAAGGTCATGTTGGTCATGCGACCTTTGGTCATGTGCCACCCTTCCCCCCCTCTGTGCAGGGACACGAGTTCCCGTCAACAAGTCATGAGCTGTGCAGTCATGCAGGGAGCGTTGCCCTTTACCCCCCAACTGAGTGTCATGACGTAGTCCAAATGTTTAAGGGCGTGCGAGGCAGCGCGCAGTCAGGGATGAACACCTCCTCCGTCAGCCACCCACCGCAGCACAGCACGGGAACACGGAAGCCACGCGAGGATGACCAAGCTCTGCGACCCTCACTGCAGCACTGGGAAGGAGGTCATCCAGCGCGCCGCAGAACCCACCCTCCCTCCCTGAAGGACTGGGTCCTTCCCGAAGCGTATTAGGTCATCCCCCTTCTGCCCTCCGGATACATCCAGTCGGCGCTGCTACACCATGGACGAGAATGCGTGTGTTACTAATTGGATTTCCGTCCTTGCGTAAAAGCAACCGAAAGTGTACAGGTCGTATAATATGATGATCAGTATGAGTCTCGCTGGGCCTGCTGGTCTGCGGCCTCGGCCGTAAAGTGGGGATTATAGCAGCCAGGGCTGGCCTGGCAGACCAACGCGGCTCTCATATTACTAGGAATATTGTGGGCCATAAAGCTAATGTAAGCGACGCAAATGGTTATGAAACTGCCACACTGGAACACACATTTGTTGGTGAGATTATTTTTTAATTGGCTCGTAGGACTGATAAGATCGTTAAATCCTTTACTTCTGCATGTTGCCTCAGTAGCACAGCTCCTGACTAATGTGGTGGATGAAGTCATCCAGATGACCGTGAGTACGTTACGTTGATCGAGACGGAAACTTCATTCGTTACTCAGAAGTTTAAGTTCAGCTAATCTGAAGCAGCTGCGACACGCTACTGGACGATGCAGAGAGTTAGTGCAACGGAACGTGTGCTAATGTCGTCGGCTGATGCTCTGGAGTGGCACACTGGGGACCTTCGCAATTACCAGTGCAGTAGAACGCTGTACGGAAGGCTGGGCAACGTACTGGTGGCGGGCCCTGATGCAACGTGCCATTTGCAAACAGGTGCAGTGAGCAGGTGTCCTGAGCTGGAAGTATACCGCAGGATGGTACCACGGGTTGTGGCAGCTGACTGGTGCAGTGGGACTGGGTAGAAATTAGTGGTGAGGAGATGTGTACATGTGGACCAGTTTCATTACGATCTGGCTGTGGTCTGGTATTAGTGGCATCTGCCCAGGGAAGATTTATCCTCCCGACTCAGTGCTAAACTGATGCCTGGGACCACCTCACTACCCCCGTGTCAGTAGGTCTCAGACAGCATCCGCCCCGGGAAGCACTACTGTCCTGGTCTACGAGTGTCAGTAATGCCCGGATCCTACCGTGTCAGGACTCCGGCTTTTGTCTTTCTCACATAAACCCAAAACTTCAACCTAAGCTACCGATCCAGTCTCAACGTTTCTCTACCTGCATTTGTGCTTTTTTATAACTCATCTTATTTTTTTTTACCCCTGGTTAATCTTAACATTACATGCACCAAACATTTATCTTCCTCCCCTTCTCTACTTATATCTTTAAAATTTTTCTTACCCTTCCTTTCCTCGGTTTAAATCACATGTTTTTCCGAGAACCTACGTATAATCAGCTTCATGTTAGAAACTGGCAAGTTTTCTAACTCCTCCTCGAAACTCACAAATTGTTTGTCTTTTCCGTCTTCCTCTGATCCTGAAGGAGTTTCTTTGTGACTGGAACCCTCAACTTAAGAAGATGGGTTACTCTCCGGGACAGAGTAATGGACCAGTACAGCAAGCTGTGGATATAATTTAGCAAGCTTGTGCCATCGGGTTAGTGGTGTGGGCTGGTGCAGTTGCAGTTCTCTACGTAGTGGCGGATGGAGCAGGGGAAATACACTTGCGACTGGTTAACTATGGTTAAGATATGGTCTATCCACAATCAGGTTCCCCAGAAGTATGACCTGCTCACACTTCACATTACGACTTATGATGTTAATGAGCTTTATGGAGATTCTTCCACACAGCTTACCTGCCAGATACACGGACTACTTTTTGTACAATAACTGGGCACACACCAAACACCTACCTATTCTCAAGAACAATCGATTCAACAACCCAGTCTCCCTCCCCTCACTCGCTGATGTCTTACATGTAGCGTGAAGGAAGATGGTGATTTAGATCAGGTCTCCTTTGTCCCTTCAGCCTTTGCCTTGTTAATTGGTCTACTAATGACGCCTTAACATATGTCAACATCTAGATAGCATTCTTGGACTCCCAAGCCACTTCTACTTCTTTCACACAATCGCTCAATAACTTTGTCCCTCTACCGCCATAACCAAAGATGAATATAACCACATTAACCTGAGCCATCAACCAGCGGATATAATCAAGTTCGGTGTTTCCAACTCTCGTAGATATTATTCAAATTGTCTGAATCTTCATATATCTCTCTCTTCTTGTGACATTATTATCTTCTTTCATCCTCTTATATATATATATATATATATATATATATATATATATATATATATATTATCCCTGGGGATAGGGGATTAAGAATACTTCCCACGTATTCCCTGCGTGTCGTAGAAGGCGACTAAAAGGGGAGGGAGCGGGGGGCTGGAAATCCTCCCCTCTCGGTTTTTTTTTTTTCAAATTTTCCAAAAGAAGGAACAGATGGGGCCAGGTGAGGATATTCCAAAAAAGGCCCAGTCCTCTGTTCTTAACGCTACCTCGCTAACGCGGGAAATGGCGAATAGTTTAAAAGAAAAGAAAAGATATATATATATATATATATATATATATATATATATATATATATATATATATATATATATATATATATATATATATATATCTCAAACACCATCTTGTGTTTGCTGCCTCATTCTCAGTTCCACATGGACCATTTCTAACCTCTGTTTTGTTTGGTTTTGGTTAGTTCCTAACATTTCGTTCTACCCTCTCTACAGACTTCATTGTCTTCATTCCACATTATTCTTCCGTCCTCGTTTAATATTTTTTCTCTCATTTCACGTACTACCCATGACTCAAGGTCACAGTATCCTTAGATTTCTCGCACATTTTGATTTGTCATATTTTTCCCACAGATAACAGAGGTTTGGTCCTTTTGTCTTTACGGGTCTCTTCTCTCACGAATTTCCGCTTTCTATTCTCTGCACTACACCCTCAGCTTCCTGTCGTCCACTGTGATGCACCAAAGGTGACATCATATACCACACCACATAGAACTCTACTCATCTTGGTGCCCGTTACAATCACCGAGACTAGGAAATCTATCCTACGCATTCGTTCATATCATGTTTATTCGTTGAATGGTCTTAATATAAAGTATTTGTATCGTAGCTCACGTCTTGTGCAGATGAATGAAACATACGTATATTTAACTCTCTCGCTGACATTTCACTTCTCCAAAAACCTTCTTTATCATCCCATCTTTGGAGTTCGGGTAACATGGCGTGGCAGTCTTTTGACTTCTCAAAATACCCACATGTTTACTTCGCATATAGCTTTCCACATTCAACGTGGGGATAAAACTACGGTAGATTGGGCGAGTTTCGACGTCAAAAAAAAGGCCAAATGGAATCTCCTACAGACTGCTAGATGAGAGAGAGAGATTATCTCGAACACGCTGTGCAGAAACTATCAATAACTGTGTCCGGGAAGGGGAACAAGAGCAATTTCTGGGGCTGTTCATCAGACTCAGAGTTTGAGGACTGATGCAGTGGAACAGAAACCTGAGGACAACCACACAGAGGAAGACGAGGAAATAGGTAAAGCTGTATGGAGAAGGATATGCACTGTTAACTGCCGCTGCTGATGTACTGCTATACTGCTACGGTGCTATGCTCGGCATTCTGCTGTGCTAGAAAGTTTCATCCGTTCACAACACCGATTTCAACATCCCTTTACAAGTATGGCTACACCTGCCCGGGGAAAATCCTTCCTCCATTCAATTGTCCTGGACGGTCTTAACCCAGAGTTTCACATAATGCAAGAGCATCTACACTGTTTCTCACACAGTGTCAGTCACTCGTATCTCTCGTTTTCATCCTAAACTTCTCATATTCCAAGCGTCTAGGTTGAAATCTAAATTCACTGGAGATGACTCCACGAAATGATTTTTCCTTTAATTCTTTTACACATTTACTCCCTCACTTTCCACAGACTGTGTTCCCGGCGGCCACCATCCCCACTTTACCAGCAACAGTGAATTAGTGAAAGAAAATAAAGGGAAAACTGCGACATTTATGTCAAGATCTTTATAAGAAAAGCCCGGTATCATATTATCTTGTTGTCTAAAGACATACTCGTGGTGTGGACCCAGTCTTTTAGGAATATCATTTTTAAGGATCATGGTTTGATACGTGCCACTCCGACCCCTTGTACTGTGAGACGAACTATGTAATTTATGGTCCAGGAACATTCTCAGAACACACACACACACACACACACACACACACACACACACACACACTGCTGCACGAAAAGAAGGAGGGTTAACACAGCCCTTGATCAAGACAGACAACACACACATACTTCAAGGTTCAGCCGCTTCGGCTTCCGTGATGTAGGAGTTAGTGTTACTGACCATGAGTCACTACGGGCAGCCAATGGTCGGACCTGCCTGGGTTCGAATCCCGGGCGTGGCAGTCGGCCAGCACCCAACCTAGGTGTTCACCCTCCCTTCGGGGCTTGTCGATAAATGAGTACCTAACTTAGGTCAGTGTGTGTGTGTGTGTGTGTGTGTGTGTGTGTGTGTGTGTGTGTGTGGATACATACCTAGGAGTAAAGACAAATTATATATACACAAGGTCAAGAGACGGGGCTTCACGAGTGGAAAACTCACCCTGTAGCACACAAATAGTAACCACTCACACAAACACACAGATATTCTCTCTCTCTCTCTCTCTCTCTCTCTCTCTCTCTCTCTCTCTCTCTCTCTCTCTCTCTCTCTCTCTCACACACACACACACACACACATACACACACACACACACACACACACACACACACACACACACACACACACAAATGACAACTTGTAAAACAGAAACTGCCTAAGTGAGAGACAACGTGAGTTCATGGGAAAATCATACGAAACATATATGAGAGAGTGAGTTTTGTTTCAGACAAACCAAAAGGATGGATGGACTGTGTGTTCCTGGACTGCATGAAAGCGTTTGACGCTGTACCACACAGAAGGCTGGTAAAGAGGCTGGATGGGACACAGCGTAAGAAGGCCTACGTATCACTAGAAAAAGACACAGCACCAATGGAGTGGAAGAGGGAATGTGTCATAGTTGTCTGATAAGTGACCAGGAGGAGGAGCTGTACTGAAAAACTGGTTCCTCTGATAAGTGTGGTCTTAAAATACTGGAAAATATAGACAGATAGTAAATAAAAGACTTCCTGCAGATGGGAAATTACCGAAGTGAGAAACAACACAGTTTCTGGGAAATCAATTTATGCGTAACGAATTTCTTAGATTTCTACGAGAGTGAACTCAGTACTGGACAGGAGAGAAAGCTGGGTATAATGTCCGAATCTGGACTGCCAGAAAGCATTTGACACTTCCACATAAGAGGCTGATAAGAATCTACGAAATAGTAAAGGGGACAGAACATTGTCTCTGTGCAAGGATACAAAGGAAGCATGTCGAGGCTCTTGTTCTGGACGAACGACTCGCCAGAAGGATTGAACTCCTCTCTGAATATGTTCCCTAATGATGTTAAAGAGATCAAGGAAGTAAAATGCGAGGAGGATTGTATAGATTTACAAAGGAACCTAAGTAAACTTCAGAGTCAATGAAATACAACCCGAGTCCATAGTGATGGGATGCGCCGAAAGAAGTATTCAGTAGGATTGTAATCTCGCAGGAAATAAGCTGAAGACATCCTTATGTAAGAAGGACATCGTTCCTTACCTGTCGCTAAAGTTCTACCTTTGGAGAACAGTAAAGAAAACGAAGTGTCTGCTAGCAAATTAGATCAGCTTTCAAGAATATATGCAAGGAAATATTAAGCGGACAGGTTACATCTTAGAATTTGTTTTCATATCTGGTTACCGAACATGAATAAGCACAAAGAACAAAGGAAGTCCAAAGAAACGAGACAAAAATAGTGTCAGAGTCATGGAAGCAGTGTTACAGGGAAGGACTTACATCCACCCACCTTGGAAGGGAATTTTTTCTAATCGGTCAGATGACGTAGACAGTGAAAAGTTCTTCAAAAGAAGCAATGACAGACCACCGAGAGGCCTCAACATGAAATCTAGTAGGAAAATTGTCAGAAAGGATGTAAAGAAATCTCATAGTATAAAAGTTGTGGATGAATGGAACTAATTGAGTTGTAAGACAGTGAATGCGGAGAGCTTACAAATGTTGAAAAAGTTGTAGGTTCGAGAAAATTCAAGGGATGAGGTCCCACGACTGTAGAATTCCCTCCATTTACCATACAAATAGGTTAAGAGACACACTAAAAAGCGATGTCTTACTGTAAACTCTTAAAGTGTCTTTATAGGATGGAATTATGATGAGGGGAAACTGTGCAAGTGAGAGCCAGTAAAGTTGTAAGGGAAAGACACAGGACCGAGGATGTAACATCATGACCAAAGCTGGGACTTAATTCGCCTCACGAGGAGTTCGTGTCTGCCAGGGTACAGTCGTACAGGCTGCGTCTCGTGTCTGCCAGGGTACAGTGCTACAGGCTGCGTCTCGTGTCTGCCAGGGTACAGTGCTACAGGCTGCCTCTAGTGCCTGCCAGGGTACAGTGGTACAGGCTGCGTCTCGTGTCTGCCAGGGTACAGTGGTACAGGCTGCATCTCGTGTCTGCCAGGGTACAGTGGTACAGGCTGCGTCTCATGTCTGCCAGGGTACAGTGCTACAGGCTGCGTCTCGTGTCTGCCAGGGTACAGTGCTACAGGCTGCCTCTAGTGCCTGCCAGGGTACAGTGCTACAGGCTGCGTCTCGTGTCTGCCAGGGTACAGTGCTACAGGCTGCCTCTAGTGCCTGCCAGGGTACAGTGGTACAGGCTGCGTCTCGTGTCTGCCAGGGTACAGTGGTACAGGCTGCGTCTCGTGTCTGCCAGGGTACAGTGGTACAGGCTGCGTCTCGTGTCTGCCAGGGTACAGTGCTACAGGCTGCGTCTCGTGTCTGCCAGGGTACAGTGCTACAGGCTGCCTCTAGTGCCTGCCAGGTTACAATGGTACAGGCTGCGTCTCGTGTCTGCCAGGGTACAGTGCTACAGGCTGCGTCTCGTGTCTGCCAGGGTACAGTGGTACAGGCTGCGTCTCACTGCACCATTATGGTATACATCAAGACACCAGGGAGTCAAGACGGTATTCGTGTCATCCTCCTCCCTGAGGTCATGTCCAGCGACGCATTCTAATGACGTCTGTCTCGATCAACAGACTAACACGCACATAATTAGCTAATCATATATATACACACACACATATATATATATATATATATATATATATATATATATATATATATATATATATATTTTTTTTTTTTTTTTTTTATACTTTGTCGCTGTCTCCCGCGTTTGCGAGGTAGCGCAAGGAAACAGACGAAAGAAATGGCCCAACCCCCCCCCCCCCATACACATGTACATACACACGTCCACACACGCAAATATACATACCTACACAGCTTTCCATGGTTTACCCCAGACGCTTCACATGCCTTGCTTCAATCCACTGACAGCACGTCAACCCCTGTATACCACATGACTCCAATTCACTCTATTTCTTGCCCTCCTTTCACCCTCCTGCATGTTCAGGCCCCGATCACACAAAATCTTTTTCACTCCATCTTTCCACCTCCAATTTGGTCTCCCTCTTCTCCTCGTTCCCTCCACCTCCGACACATATATCCTCTTGGTCAATCTCTCCTCACTCATTCTCTCCATGTGCCCAAACCATTTCAAAACACCCTCTTCTGCTCTCTCAACCACGCTCTTTTTATTTCCACACATCTCTCTTACCCTTACGTTACTTACTCGCTCAAACCACCTCACACCACACATTGTCCTCAAACATCTCATTTCCAGCACATCCATCCTCCTGCGCACATCTCTATCCATAGCCCACGCCTCGCAACCATACAGCATTGTTGGAACCACTATTCCCTCAAACATACCCATTTTTGCTTTCCGAGATAATGTTCTCGACTTCCACACATTTTTCAAGGCTCCCAAAATTTTCGCCCCCTCCCCCACCCTATGATCCACTTCCGCTTCCATGGTTCCATCCGCTGACAGATCCACTCCCAGATATCTAAAACACTTCACTTCCTCCAGTTTTTCTCCATTCAAACTCACCTCCCAATTGACTTGACCCTCACCCCTACTGTACCTAATAACCTTGCTCTTATTCACATTTACTCTCAACTTTCTTCTTCCACACACTTTACCAAACTCAGTCACCAGCTTCTGCAGTTTCTCACATGAATCAGCCACCAGCGCTGTATCATCAGCGAACAACAATTGACTCACTTCCCAAGCTCTCTCATCCCCAACAGACTTCATACTTGCCCCTCTTTCCAGGACTCTTGCATTTACCTCCTTTACAACCCCATCCATAAACAAATTAAACAACCATGGAGACATCACACACCCCTGCCGCAAACCTACATTCACTGAGAACCAATCACTTTCCTCTCTTCCTACACGTACACATGCCTTACATCCTCGATAAAAACTTTTCACTGCTTCTAATAACTTGCCTCCCACACCATATATTCTTAATACCTTCCACAGAGCATCTCTATCAACTCTATCATATGCCTTCTCCAGATCCATAAATGCTACATACAAATCCATTTGCTTTTCTAAGTATTTCTCACATATATATATATATATATATATATATATATAAGAACGGTAATGAGACAGGATAAGATAGATCTGAAGGATGGACTTAAAATCCGAGAAATTTGTGAACACAGGAACATAAGGATGATTATAATTCATCAGTAAACAACTTACAAAATGTATGTTTGACCTTTGTACATGAGAACCGGATAAACAACTCGTACGCTATTAACATGAAATTTTTTGACACGGAAGAAAGTTGTTTGTCGCTAATTCATATTCGACCAAGCGAAGTGACTTGGCTGACAGTGTCAAACCCGCCATCATTTCTTCATAATGTTGACGACAAGTCCGGTGGCTTAACACGACATGGTGATCCCGTCTCCCTACCCCCTGTACTCCCGTCCAAGACCCGTCATTTGTAACTTACGCTTCACATACCACCAAGAATGATGAACTGTTGGCAGACAGGAATGACCCCAATCCTCCCGTAGAGTACAGCGAAGCCCATTATCATCAACAATAATACGTGTGATATTCTTATATGTTTTCCTCTTGAAATTTATCTGCAGACGGTCTTGCCGAAGTTAATAGGTTGTAGGTTGTTTTGTTTCACTGTTGTCTCTGACCTCAGTTCGCACTTTAAGAGGTCGAACTTATCATTTGGATGGTTATAATAAATATTTCTCAGGTTACAGATAGTCTAGTGTTATCATCGTCTTAGGCAACACAAGTTTGTACGGTCCCTTCTGCTGTGTGGTGTCCTTCCTTCGCTACGGTACGAGGTATTGCGGCTGAGAAACACATCAACAAAGGCTCTTTGAGACTGTGGATGGAAACCATGTTTTCTAATTCCACTGACGGTGAGGACAATGAAATATCAAAAATCATCCTCAGGTTTTGGTTACTCAGTAATCAATTTCTCTACAAGACACTTTTATCAAAGGTAACTAATTATGGGATTTGTCTGTACAGTAACGATTTTTCTTACGCACCTCCGCTGAATTTACGAAGTTCCGACGATAACGTTACTGAATTTGAAGGTGTAAAAGTCAGACGTTTCTGTGGCAGGGAATTCGTGATCGGGAGATCAGCTTCAAAGCTTCTCAGTTGTCAAACTCTTCGTTTGAACGAGTGCGTCAGGTGAATCCATTATGTTGGAGTACAACCTTCTATTCTTCTCCTTAAGTCTGGCTGAGGGTTGGTATCACGCAACGCATTATGGTCATCATTAAGAAAATATGGGTAAGTTGTTCTCAGACGTACCTGAACATGAAAAAAAATGAGGTTGTCATTCCAAGATTACTCGCAAAAATGAGGGAATGGAGGACTGTCTGTCATAAGCATTGTGCTTGTCAACGTATAGTTTGCTTATTAACAATGTGATATGAACAAAGGTCTCTGGCTCGGTGGGTTATGCCTGTCTTCTCATAAGTCAACGTTGCCTTGTCATCACATCTTCCTGGACACAGTCCAATGTCCTCATAACCCACTCATGTCAGAGACCATCGCCGCCGGACATGGCCACTGGTGGGCTGCCTTCCATCAAGCCTTATGTCTTTTTAGACACCCACCAGACATTCCTTCACACTAGAGTTACATTGTCCGAAGGAGCCTTACGTTTGCCATCAGATACACGAACACATTTCAAATGCTCTACGTCTGTAACAACATCTAGGACTAAGATTATATTCAATTCTTAAACTTATCAGGTTTCCATCTTTACTTCTTCCAGTTTTCCTCGTCTGTCTAAAGCACTGCTTCCGTGACCATTCATTTCTACGTTCTTGCCATTATGGGGTATCTAACATGAGTTATCTCGTCCACCCTTACACAAATAAGATAGATTACTCAAACACATTTCCACCTCTTTGGGTCCTCTTGATGTATACCTTGTCAGAAACCTAAGTGATTGCTCCTGTTTTCACTATTACCCCTGATAAACTCAAATTATGACATTCATGTTTTATACATTTCCACATTCGTATCATATTCAAGTACACAGGTCTTTTTCCAACTCCTATTTCCTATGAATCTCTGACCGGAGTCTCTCCCCTGCGATGACTTGCTGAATCACTCTCATTCATAACCATTAAAACCAATAAAATTTTATCAAGCGACCCCATCCTTCAGTCTGTCTATTCACCCCACTCAGCGACGTCACATTTCATAACTCCATCTTCAAACTTCCTGTTTCCCGGGTAATAAATCAAACGTTAAGAACGATAAACGTCTTACTCTTCTTAACTCCTGGTCTCGTAATTCAGTTCATGGCCTTTCTCAGTCACAGATATATGGTGTATTTCCGTTAGTACCCACTAACTATAACTTGTCTATTCAACTTGTCCTGAGAACTGCTTAAAGAAGTCACGAGTTATGGTCACTATGTCACATCAACACCTTTCCATGTCCCCACACAGTCAACTGACATGACCTCTTGACCTTACACAATAAACTAATATCACTACCCACCCGAAAATAATCAGCAACATTACTTCCTACCTCCTACACAATCAACTAACGTCACTCACAGTCCTCAGACTATCAAAGTTACTTCATAACCCGATAATCACTCAACATCATTCCATACTCCCGCAGTCAATTAACATCCCTCCATACCCCCACAGTCAATTAACATCATACCATGCCCCCACAGTCAATTAACATCATTCCATACCCCCACAGTCAATTAACATCATTCCATACCCCCACAGTCAATTAACATCCTTCCATACCCCCACAGTCAATTAACATCATTCCATACCCCCACAGTCAATTAACATCATTCCATACCCCCACAGTCAATCAACATCATTCCATACCCCCACAGTCAATTAACATCCTTCCATACCCCCACAGTCAATCAACATCATTCCATACCGCCTAGAAAGTCAGCTAACATGACTCCCTCCCCCAACACGATCATGTAACATCACTCCTCACCCCCACCGTACACACGTCAGCTAACTGCTTCCCACCTCCTGCAGATCGCAGTGGGTCGCCGCTGGTGGGTGAGGGCAAGGACGGTGACGGGGGCACGACGGCGGCCACCAGCCCGGCCACGGCGGCGCCCCCGGGACCCAACAACACAGCCCCGACGGAAACCATCACCGGCGCCCCCGTCATCTTCTTCCTCGGTCAGTGTTACCAACTGCTGCAAGACCTCACTCTTTTCAGGTCATCCCAAGTCATCGGCCGACGTGATGTTCCTGAATTATCGTCCCGGATTATTTTCTCGGGTCTCTTCCGGGATGTTGTTTCGGGTCATTCGTCTGCTTCACTGCTGTCGATAATCTCACTGCAGAGAGTCACTGCATTCATCTGTTCATCTGGGTCACTGTTGTGGCCTCTGTGTTCAGTCTCTGTATCAAGATTTAATTCCTTTTTTATTAATCTATTTTTTCTTATGTTAGAGGCTCCAGTCATGGACCAAAGTCCACATCAAGGCCCGACCTTCATTGAAATATAGAGAGGTTAATGAAAGGGGAAAAGAAAAGACAAGGGAAAGTATTTACGAATTTTGGAGGACGTAAAACACCTTTTTCTTTTAAAATGTGCCACGTTATAGTTACTGGGAAGGAGATGAGAGATTATTTTCCTGGGTCATTGTATCCTCTCAGTAAGCTGTATAGCTTTGTTTGGTTCCTGTTGTGAGTCAATATTTCCCTGTCGGGTCATCATCACTATTATCGATCATCACTATCCAGGCTCGTCAGGATTCCTTGGTCATCCTGAGTTATGACTCTCCCGAATCACTGTCTCAGGACAACGTTGTCTTTAGCGATAGCTGTCCTACATCATCGCGACCCTTGGATATGAACGTCTCAGCTCAGGCCCTGCCTGGGATGACTGTGGGATATGAATGTCCCAGCTCATGCCTTCATTGTGATCATCTGTCTTGGGTCATCACGCTTTTAGGTCATTACTCTATTGGGTCAACACTGTTCTGGATGATCACCGTCGTTACTCACCTCTCTCCTGGTTCACTACTGCTGTGGGTCACCAGTACATGGAGTCATCACCATCTTGGGTTATCACTGTCTTGGGTTATCACTGTCTTGGGTCATCACTGTCTCAGGCAACCACTGCTTTGGGTCTTCGATGATGTCATTACGCTGGGTCGCTCCTGCCAGCGGTGCGGAACCCCTTCACAGTGAAGGGAATTCAAAACGTTAATAGAGTTTATGCATGTCAGATCCATTGCTTAGTCGAGTCCGATCCTCTATTGAATCGTTCTTCATCAACTGTACAACGTGTTGTTTCATCGATGGTAACACATGGCGTTACTCGACCTGTGTTGGTCGATGGCTGGACAAGCAAGCCCCAGGGATATTGTCTGGTAGTCAGTAATATACTAAACAATATGTGCTGACTGTCGAACAGAACTTTGGTAGGTTCACCATAATGTTAAATCACTTGATGACACGGGAGAAAACTCAGGTCATATTTACTTATTGACATTTATCTTTATAATGGGGTTATGACGTAATGATACGTAACTGGCCTCAAGTTTTTAAAACAATCTTTTATTGTGTGTGTGTGTGTGTGTGTGTGTGTGTGTGTGTGTGTGTGTGTGTAGTTAAATAAAATTTGTTTAACGTTTTCTTGAAAATTCTAATTACTTCTTGACAAAGGCATAGGTGTAAACAATCCTAGATAAACAATAATGGATGCTGATACAAGTTTGCATTACGTGTCCATCTTTGTTTACATGGGCGGTTGGCGGTCACACAGGCGGTCCCGGGAGCGGGAAGATGACGCATGCGCAGAACCTGGCCGACATTCACGAGGGCTACAGACACATCAACCTCACCGTCGTCATCAGCGAGTACATCAAGGAGAACGGTTAGTCACAGCTTCCTCATCAACTCAAGAACGGGTGTAGTTTATTGCACATTGAATATAAACTATCTCAGGTGTATTTAGTCAATACAGGGACGCATACTCTCTATACATATGTTCTCTGTTACATATCATAATAACGTACCCTAGGATATTCTCTAGATATATCTAGAATGGGGGTAATGCTTAAAGGCGCGATAAGGCATCAGACAAGACATACATACTACCCCTGATCTCGGTACATCATAGAATTAAAAATGTCATGAAGCAGATTTCTTCAAAGTCCAGGTTATCATCATTCGGATAACGTCTGTAAGGTCGGACATATGCCCTCAATGCACATAGATGTAACGAATCATTATTATCTTAAAGCTATGATAGGTTTGGAAACCTTCGCTACTCCAGTGACGACTTCCAAGGCAAACGCAGATGCAACGTACATTGCTTTAATGCTGATTCCAAACATATAACCAGTGCATACATACATATTATCATTATTATTATTATTATATATATATATATATATATATATATATATATATATATATATATATATATATATATATATATATATTCCTATGAGTCCACGGGGAAAATGAAACACGATAAGTTCCCAAGTGCACTTTCGTGTAATAATCACATCATCAGGGGAGACACAAGAGAGAAATATAAGTCAGTTGATAAACATCGAAGAGACGAAGCTAGGACGCCATTTGGTAAATATGCGATTGTCCAAGACAAGTAGCTTCAGGTGTAATTGAAAAGGGGAAAAAGGTTAATTGAGATGTGTTGAAAGACAAATGTTGATTGGAAAGATGGCTTAAAAAGAGGTATATATACAATTATTCGTGGGTGAATGAGGTTGAGGGTCAAAGGAATATCATTGTATTATGTTGTTGGATGTGCATTTGTACAGAGGAGTGGCAGGTGGGGCGGCTAAACACTTGTTGATAGGAGAGAGTGAAATTTCTTGTTAGGTTTATGAAGAGAAAATTATACATGTAATTACCTACTGGTACTGTACGTGGAGGGAGAATCACACTCGTGGGGCCTCACTAGTAGAGATGAAACCGAGTAACCTTGAAAAAGTAGTCTGTCTGTGGAGATACGAGGAGAGACTGAGGGACAAATGGCACAGGACGAGAGAGAGAGTGACACTAGAGGAGTGGAAGAGGAGTTGGCACGTACGTGGGGAAGTAGTTCTTAAACATGCGGATGAAGAGTGTGGTATGCGAAAGGCGAGATCTGGACGCCTGAGACAGGGTAGTGAGTGATGGATGGAAGAACTTAAATCGGGAGAGGATGAGAAAAGACAAGTTATGAACGATATCTGTCTGGAAGAGTGGGACTTGGAGGAGTATAATGAAGAGGTAGGAGACCAAAACAAAGATAAGGAGTTGAAAAAGAGGGTAGGTGGAAGCTTAGATTGATCAAGTCAAAATGTCTCGGAAATTAAAGTAACTAATCTTTAATTTTGGGGGAGAGTACGAATGTAACGCATAGAATTATTAACTGGATCTTGCTGGGAAGATACGGGGTGGGTCCAAATATGTAAAATCTGCACTGGTTGTGACGTTGTGTGGCTTTTAAACAAGATCTGATAATCATGAGCGCGGGAAGTGGATGACGAAATCAGTACCCTAGTATTGTGTATGATACCCTTCCGGAGAGTCGCCCAGTGCGCCCGTGTCATAACTGTGTCCCATCATTCATTTGTGCCCCGACGTTTCTGTTCATGTCGCGTTCTTATCGAGCAGTTGTTCTTTCGTATTCCTAGATCTGTATTCGAGTTGGAGCTGGCTTAGACAATACAAATACAATACAGTACTTGCTGCTTCTTGCACTGCCGTGTGCTGGTTTTCTGTCATTCTGATAAGTGTACAGCTCCGATTATGCGAAGGGCCACGTGTGACTGACTGTTGAATGATTTGTAAGCGCGTGAACAGTGCAGATAACTTTGTTATGGTTGTGGGGAAGTGACTTTAGCATCAGAGAAGCGTGCCATAACCCCAACCATCAGGAAAGCCTGATGATTGGCTGTAAAGCTGGGGAATAGGACAAGAGTTGGGCCCCCACACATATGCTGCAATGCGTGTGTGCAACACAAACCTTCGCAGTGTGTTGAATCGAAAAAGGCGATCGAGGTCTCATGGCTTACCAATGGTACAGAGGGAACGACAGATCATGCCACTGATCGTTACTTCCGCGTGGTGTCCCCAGTCCGACAAGGTATTTCCTAGAGGAACAAGTGGAACTTAAGCTATACGAATATACCATCTGCTATGCGCCCGGTACCCCATGGTGAAGGAGTTCCCGTCTGGGAACCCAGACTTCATATTCAATGGAATTAGAGGACGAGCAGGATGAAGAACTTTGTGAAACACGTGAGCCATCAACATCAAAGATCCTCATGTCACACCTAACGTCGCGTCTACCGAGCCAAATAAGATCACACAGAATGAATTAAGCGATCTCATCAGAGATCTGCAACTGTCGAAGAGTAAGGGTGTTGGGCTCGAGACTGCAACGGAGGAATCTCCTTAATGAAAATGTAAGAGTGTTTGTGTTTCGTGCCCGCCAGAAAGACTTCGCTCCGTTCTTTAAGATGGAAGATAACCTCGTCGCCTGCAACGATGAAGATGGCCTGATGGCAGCCCTCAAAATGATTCCTACCCCGGAGAAGTGGAGACTGTTCATAAAGCTGTTCTGCTGCAGTCCATGTGAAGGAATCATATAACAACATGAAACACTTTTTGAACTGCATAAACTACAACAAAATACCTATGGTAACACTGTGAAAGTTGTTACTAAGTTGCCTGGATTGCAGCAGGACTACACGAAGCTTTGGCGTTTCCCGGGACAGTCGAGCAAAGATATCCCATTAAAACAAGAAGGACTGGGCTTCCCGAAAGTCATTGGAACGAGGAACAAAGAACGTACAGCATCTACCACACGTAGAACCCAGGATGATTTTGCTACCGCCTCTGCATATCAAACTAGGGCCTCATGAAGAACTTCTTTAAGGCTATGGATAAAAGCGGGCCAGCGTTTTGGTACCTCGGTGGGAAATTCCCAAGGCTCAGCGAGGTGAAAATTACGGAGGGTGTTTCAGTCGGTTCACAGATCCGCGAGGTCTTCAGAGACGAGCAGTTGGACAGTATCTTCCCTGGAGACGAAAAGAGCGTGGAATACTTTCCGGCTGATAACAACCAACTTTCTAGGAAATATCAAGTCTGACAACTACAAGGAACTTGTGGAAACCTGCTGTCATCATATCAGAAAATGAATTATATTATGTCTTTAAAGATACTTTTTCTCCAATCTCACTTGATTATTTTCCGGCAAGGCGAAAGCTTCCATCAAGAAATCGCCGCGATAGAGAGACGGTACCAGGGCAAATGGAGCTGAGCAATGTTAGCGGACTTTTGCTGGACGATAGCAAGAGATGCTTCATGACTTGTATGTAAGCGACAGGAGAAGAGGCTTTACGTTTAATCGAGGTAAGCCATGTGTCATCAAAAAGTGGATCTTTCTTGGCAACCGTAGCCAAGCGAGCGTTTTCATGATTATTTTCGTGTTCAGAGTCCCAAAATCCATGAAAAGCCTCTTTTCCGAAAACCTCTACAAACCATCACCCTCGCTTGCGCAAGGTAATGATCAGACATCCCATTGAGCTGCCGCTTTCAACACATTCACATCCAAAAGTCTCTCTCACCCGCCTATCAATTATATGTAACGCAATAATCCCCACTAACCATCTTTCCTACTCAAATGCGAAACATACTTCATCACCGACAAACAGAATAATACCGAATTTGTTGATCAACGTTATGGATGAACTTCAGAAAGTCTAAGAGAACTTTCTGGAAAGAGGTAAATTGTTCGAGAAGATCAAAAGGTAAAACGGGACTACTTTCAGGAGAGTGGATGGGGAAGTGGTATCAGGCAAACAAGAGGTAAAATGGAAGAAATCATTACAAAACTATTAATTGTGTTCGGTGACAAGGAGGCAAAAGTGGAGTGTTTGGGACGATGTGATATATGGAGTGAAAAAGACATGGTGTATGGTGAGGTGAAAAGAGAGGAAGTAGTGAATGTCCTGTGTAAGATGAAGTGTGGTGAAGTGGTAGGAGTGGTTGGGATTACAGATGAATTTCTCAGAGATAGGAGGCGAGAATGCTATTGACTGGCTAGTTAGTCTGGTCGACGTATGCATGGCCAGAGGGGAGGTACCAGAGGACTGGCATGATGCTTGTATCATACCCTTGCATAAGGCATAGGAGTGAAAATTAATGTTTGAATTACATTAGTATAAATCTGCTGAGTGCACTTGATAAGATTTATGGAAGAGTTGTGACTGAGAGGTTGGTCATACACCCAGGATGGTGACCAAGATGGCTTGATGAAGAACCAGATGGCGTGTGGACCAGGTGTTTGCTTTGACAAATTTGTGTGAGAAATACTGGAGAAAGAGAGGGATTTGGTCGTGGCATCTGTGAGTCTCGAAATACAGTATAACTGGGGTGAGAGGGAGAGTCGTTGTGGAAGTTATAAAGAGTGTATAGGCAATTTTAGCGCTACGAGATGCAGTCAGCAGTTTTCGTCGGAAAAGTAAGGCATGTGCGTGATCAGAAAATGAGGAGAATGAGTGGCTCCAAGAAATGGTGGGTCTGCATTGAGGATGTATAATGCTACCATGATTGTTTGAAATGCTCATGAAAAGGATGGTGAGGGACGTTTGTGCAAAAGTCCCAGAGCAAGGGGTGGGCCTACAATGTACTCAGGGTGGGGGTGGGCAAGAGGTGAATTATCTGCTGTTTGCAGATGACACGGCTTTGGTGGCAAAGTCCAAAGAAAAACTCCAAAACCTGGGGGACTGAAGTTTCAAGAGTGTTTCAAAGAAGAAAGCTGGGAGTAAATGTAACCAAGAATAAGGTCATAAGGAGAGACAGGGGCAGGAGAAAGGACGGTCAGAGTGTAAGATGAGGTGAGTTATAGGGTGGAAGAGGAGGGTAAGGTCTTGGCGGCTAAGAGGAAGCAACGTGTCAGAAGATGAGGGAGCAAGGGATAGCGGGAGGCCGAGGAGATGAAAGGAGCGAGCAAAGGAGGCTTTGGGATATCGGAACTTGAACATTCAGGAGGGTGAGTGGCTTGCACTGGATTAAATTACATTAATCGATGAACTATTTGGTTAGTGGCGTGCCGTCAGTGGGCTAAATTAGTGCAGATGTAGTGGGCATGGTAATCCCTGGAGTTAGTCTGTGGCGCATATCGAGGGTAGGTAGGCTTTGCTCTCGGTACATTATATATGATCAGTTGATAATGCATGTGTTAGTATGAGGCTATTGTTTGTATACTGCTGATGTTACCTCAGTAAGGTTGCAAAAGTAGTTCGGTCTCAAAGAGAATATATAATCAAATATCTGTGTGTGTGTGTGTGTGTGTGTGTGTGTGTGTGTGTGTGTGTGTGTGTGTGCGTGCGTGCGTGCGTGCGTGCGTGCGTGCGTGCGTGCGTATGTGTGTGCGTGTGTGTGTGCGTGTGTGTGTGTGTTGGTGTGCGTGTGTGTGTGTGTAATTAATCATGCAAATAAGCGGGACTGCAGAATTCTTTAGAAGTATATTTTCAAGCGCTGAGTTAGACTGTGACGGTACACCACTAGGAATGTGTGGGACGCTCGCTCTAGTGGCCAAGGACCTAAAAGCTTTGGTGTGTTAGAACAACATCGATGATAAACAGTTCCTCACGTTCTTCCACATGAGGAAATGAACAAAGAAGTTTGAAAGTTCTGAGGCCATGCAACGGTGCAGTGGGTAAACTGTGTGCCTTGCTGGACCAGGAGGAAAATGTTGACCTAGCCAACCATGCTATTCGAAGTGTCCTACCTTGATGCATGTAGCCTTAAATAGATCAGGAAATGCTGGCTATCACCACAGAAGGTAGAATACATCACGCCTGACGATATAGACTGTAACTTCATACAATGATATAAAGTGTGTCTTGTTTAGCCATTAAGATAGTATTAGTATAGGCAAGGCGGTAGAGCTGTCACCGGTCTGTTATCCCCACAGAGACAAAATCATCGACGAAATTCATCACTAAAAGATGGAAATAT
The DNA here is from genome assembly GCF_036320965.1 of Panulirus ornatus. Taxonomy (NCBI): domain Eukaryota; kingdom Metazoa; phylum Arthropoda; class Malacostraca; order Decapoda; family Palinuridae; genus Panulirus; species Panulirus ornatus. The sequence continues at coordinate 22,455,155 of NC_092226.1, forward strand.
TTTCCTTGCCTCACGGAGACGAGAGAGGCAACAGAGGCAGTGGTCCTGGAAGGTAGTTGAGTCGCTTGAATATTATCCAGTTCGTCACCAGCCTGACCTGGGCTCGCTCAGTCCTCTGGATGACCTGTCCATGCTGGTGATCAGGCCCCAAACGCCAGCCCGGTCACCAATCTGATAGTTTACTCACTCGAACGGTGAGGCCAACCTGTCGGCATGCCTCGACTGGTGACTTGGCTAGGTTGGTGACCCTACAGAGCTGGTAACTCTGTCAGGCTAGTGACTTAGCCAGGCTGGAGCCTCGGCCAGACTGGTGACCCAGCAGGGCTGATTATTTGGCTATACTAAACACCCGGCTTGGCTGGTGACCCGGCCAGGCTGGTGACAATCCTTGGGCACAGCTGCAGGAACCAGCAACAGCGACGCTGGCAGCTGCCCCGCTCGCTCACTCTCAGTGATCAACACAAGGGCCTGTACTAGCCAGACCCACCAATGTGCATATCATACCAACATGCTGTTAAGGCCGTGAAGATGAAGATTATGCCTGGAATAACAAGAAGTGTCATGCTTTGACTCATGCATAAATGCTTTTTCATTTGAAAGATTTAGCGTTCATAAAACGATATGCTTCTACTGTAAATATATATATATATATATATATATATATATATATATATATATATATATATATATATATATATATATATATATATATTCTATCAGCAAATATTCATCTTCATGTACATAATTTAAGGCCAGCTGTACACATAACGCCACGTAGGTGTACTGACAAAGCTACAGCATAGCACACTGTCACATGTATACAACATCCTCGTCACATACACAACATCATCGGTGACTCGTAACCTTGACATAACGGGCAGACGTAACATGGTACGTCAGGGTATAACAGATCTGAACCTACGATATGATAAGCACTAAACTAAGGTTCTGTACAGTACAGCCATGCTTAGTACATAGCAATGTACATGAAGAAGAAACAAAGATGGCCATCTTCTTCACACACCTTAAATGTATATATATACATATTACTTGTTTATATAACATACGACATAAACAGAATTATTACTCATGTCTTTTGACGGCGATTCTTCGAGACAATAATTTGATCTGATTCCATTTATTCTATTGTATTCACATCTCCGCTTTAGATAATAAGAGCATTGCTATTCAATTATGGCAAAGCACCGAGGGGACTTTCCTATATCTAGCCTTTTTGGTACAATTAACTGCACATCTGTTATCTATCTATCTATCTATCTATATATATATATATATATATATATATATATATATATATATATATATATATATATATATATATATATATCAAGAAGCTTTGTGTAGGGTTCCATGTTTGTGTGAACGTGTTTGTATGTTGGTGTACAGGTGTGCGTGCGTGTTCATGTGTAATATGATTACTATTTGTGCGTTACTGGGAGAGAGGTTTACACTCGTGTCGCTGTAGACTTTGTGCAAATGAAGCATGTCTTTACTCATATACACCACCCTCCCCCTCCCTCCAACACACGCACACATGGAGTAGTGGTTAGCGTTACTGACCATGAGTCAGCACGGGCTCGCCAGGGATCGGGCCCATATTGTCCTAAGAGAGGCGGCATTCAGCCCACAGCCAATTTTACCTGTTCTTCCTCTCCTTAGGGTTGGTCCATAAATGAGTACCTGGCTAAGACTAGAGTGTGTGTGTGTGTGTGTGTGTGTGTGTGTGTGTGTGTGTGTGCTTATTTCTGATCACTATTTGTGTGTTGCAAGGAGAGTTTTACCTTCGTGTTGCCGCGTCTCTCTACTTTGTATATATGTACCATGTCTTTACTTCTATGTAGATATGTACAATGAATACTCGTGTGTGTGTGTGTGTGTGTGTGTGTGTGTGTGTGTGTGTGTGTGTTCATATAAACCTAAAATCAGATCTTTCCTTATGACGAAAAGTGTTTTCATATCAATAAATCTCCTATTTATATTTTCTCCTCGTACTTTTTGCTTATGTATAGTCTTATTTGATTCAATGATATTCGCTTATTCTTTTCTATTCATTACTGCACCTTGCTTCTCCCATAGTTTTCACAGTTCTGCATCAGTTTTATTACCCCATACATGATTAAGTAAAACTTCAGCGGTCAAGATGATGTAAAACCATGTCTATCATTCAGCGTTGTTGCTGAAATGAATAAAACTTGGTTACTCCTGTTACACTAAAGGCGAGCTAGAGTGAAATTTACCTAGGTCTGAGCTGATATGTTTGTGTGCTTCTCTCATGTATGCTCTTATTAACTTCCTTCATATGATAAACACATTTACTACAACATATTTGTTATCCTGTTTGCCCAAGCAGTAGCTACATGAGCGACACCAAGAGGAACTGTGACTAGATATTCATTTTTCACAACCGATTACATTCCATGGTGTTTCTTACTGAGGGATTTTCATGTTAAAAAGTAATTGTTGTGATTACCTTGCTTAAGTCCTTTTCATGAGCTCAGGGCAGAAGTGCCACTTTGAGAGATGCAACAATAAGACCAGGTGAGTCTGGCTAGGTACACAAGTAGCCACGGGGGTGCAGTAAATCGCTGGTTAACCCGGTCATCCGTGAGAGAATCCGCGCGTCGCACACATCTTAATCAAACGCCATCGTCCACCGCGGGAGACTAATAAGAGGTGGTCGTGTGGATTCTGTCCACAGATCTTGGTTCGCCTCACTCCATCTCGGCCACCATCGCTCTGGCTCTCCTGGCCCGCGAGATGCATCTCACGCCTCGCTGCAAGGGGTACCTGGTGTCAGGCTACCCACGGCAAATGGAGGACGTCCACCAGTATAACGACAAGGTAAGGAAACGTCCCTCATCTGCCGTACTCATTATCTGCTTTCAGGATGAAATTCTCTCATGTGCCCACAGGACTTGTCACTATTTCCAACATATCGTGTGTGAATAATTCTCAAACTTTGTCTTATAAAATATTCCAGTTTCATCCACTGAAAAGACATTCGTCCCATTCCGTCCCGTAGCTGGACTTATCAACAATCAACATGGCGAGTAACCGATCTTTCTCTTACTTTACCATGGTACTAACCACATACGGGTGAAGTACCTCTTTTCATGACCTAAGTTAATCCTTTCTTTCGTCCATAATCCAGATTACCAGCTGGTGCCCATCACGTCTGTCTAACCTTCATTTGCCTTGGGGTACTACTGTATTGACTGAATTGTGTGCTTCCGTCATTATCCACATGACAACATGGTGTACCGAGCTATATAATGATTATTTCCTTTGCTGTAATTTACATGTCTTTCACTTTACATGATACAATATCTTGTGCAAAATATGTTTCTTTCAAAAGTAGATGTAAAGTCATCGGTATGCTGTAAGCACAAATTATTCTTGTCAGTGTAAAGTAACGAATATTTCTAAATATCTGAAACGTTGTGAAGCCTGTTATCCTAATTTAAATTACACCCATTTTAACATTCAAATAAAAAATCCTTTTACATTGAATTGATTGATAAAGTAAGTGTTCTCTTATCAGCCACTGATATTGTTGTGTGGTACATACGAACGGGAGAAAATTTGAATTAAGCTTCATGGAAGCTAGGCTGCGCCTCTCAGCATTAATACAAACAGATATTAGTATCTAGTGCTTTGCTTTCCACTCTGAGTATTCAAGCTAAAGAAGACATATAGCTTTGCAATGGCAGTCATCTAAAGTTTATTTCAAGAAAATGATATATGATAAAATCTCATTAAATGAACTAATAACAAAATGAGAAACCTAGTTAGATCATAAAGGTCTATAGCCACTTTATGGACGCTTGAGCATCGCGTTATCAACAACTGTAATTCCGTGGACAAAAAATAGGACACTGAAGTCCAATAAAGTAGTCTTTCCTGAAACTATCAATGTGAAGCCAGTTGTGTCCTTTACAATACACAGATTCTTACAATTCGTTCTGTAGTGGTACAAATTAGACTATGCCTGCCGGGGGCCACTGGATGTTTGATGTTAGAGGAAAACTGAAAGATGGAATCATGGTCAGCAGAAAGGTTTCGATGCCTCCATTGTCCACCCTCCACATATATTCTCACCCTCTATTGCACGTGACACTAAATGAGACTGTGTTTTCTTACAACAAGGATTCAGTCTCATCTATGCAGCCTAACATTGCCCAATATTCAGTACTACCACACAGCACGACTTCGTCATGTTGCCTAATGTGATCACCGATATTCTCAATATTCTTTTGTTCTGAAATACATTCAGGCCGGATCTCTTGTATTTGAACTGTAAACATCAGTTCAAATGACTGTGTCCCTCGTCCGGCATAGAGTTCACCTCACAGCTGAGTGTGAATTAGATAATCTAGTAGAGAGGAGACACAGGAATGAACCAGGAATGACACAGTCATCGTCTGTAGTGTGATACATTAAAAACACACGTAAATACAGTATGGGAAAATGAAGTACATGTAGTCCATTAAGTCTTATTCGTTTGACCCGCACCATAATGGTCAGCGAGTTTGTCCCGAACGCGAAAGGACTTAGTTCGACTTAAATGATATAGCAACAAGTTTGGATCAACGCGCAAGACGAAGCGCAGATCTTTTGTTTTAAATTGTATATGATGATTTGAAACGAGATGAAATTCACGTCATCGGTGTCCTGGGAATATCGCTACACCATGGCATATTTAGTTTACAGAGAAACAGTGATATCGTAGGAAGAGAGGAAAGTGATTGGTTCTCAGTGAATGTAGGTTTGCGGCAGGGGTGTGTGATGTCTCCATGGTTGTTTAATTTGTTTATGGATGGGGTTGTTAGGGAGGTAAATGCAAGAGTCCTGGAAAGAGGGGCAAGTATGAAGTCTGTTGGGGATGAGAGAGCTTGGGAAGTGAGTCAGTTGTTGTTCGCTGATGATACAGCGCTGGTGGCTGATTCATGTGAGAAACTGCAGAAGCTGGTGACTGAGTTTGGTAAAGTGTGTGGAAGAAGAAAGTTAAGAGTAAATGTGAATAAGAGCAAGGTTATTAGGTACAGTAGGGTTGAGGGTCAAGTCAATTGGGAGGTGAGTTTGAATGGAGAAAAACTGGAGGAAGTGAAGTGTTTTAGATATCTGGGAGTGGATCTGTCAGCGGATGGAACCATGGAAGCGGAAGTGGATCATAGGGTGGGGGAGGGGGCGAAAATTTTGGGAGCCTTGAAAAATGTGTGGAAGTCGAGAACATTATCTCGGAAAGCAAAAATGGGTATGTTTGAAGGAATAGTGGTTCCAACAATGTTGTATGGTTGCGAGGCGTGGGCTATGGATAGAGTTGTGCGCAGGAGGATGGATGTGCTGGAAATGAGATGTTTGAGGACAATGTGTGGTGTGAGGTGGTTTGATCGAGTAAGTAACGTAAGGGTAAGAGAGATGTGTGGAAATAAAAAGAGCGTGGTTGAGAGAGCAGAAGAGGGTGTTTTGAAATGGTTTGGGCACATGGAGAGAATGAGTGAGGAAAGATTGACCAAGAGGATATATGTGTCGGAGGTGGAGGGAACGAGGAGAAGAGGGAGACCAAATTGGAGGTGGAAAGATGGAGTGAAAAAGATTTTGTGTGATCGGGGCCTGAACATGCAGGAGGGTGAAAGGAGGGCAAGGAATAGAGTGAATTGGAGCGATGTGGTATACAGGGGTTGACGTGCTGTCAGTGGATTGAATCAAGGCATGTGAAGCGTCTGGGGTAAACCATGGAAAGCTGTGTAGGTATGTATATTTGCGTGTGTGGACGTGTGTATGTACGTGTGTATGGGGGTTGGGCCATTTCTTTCGTCTGTTTCCTCGCGCTACCTCGCAAACGCGGGAGACAGCGACAAAGTATAAAAAAAAAAAAAAAAAAAAAAAAAATCAAAACAACTTGTGCAAGATGGAAGATTTTTCTGTACATTATGTGGCTTAAGTTTACAACACGAATTTACACAACTCGTAAAGTTAATAAAACCAATAACATTACCCGATGATGATTTAAAAGCAATGAGTGGAATACGTTATGGAGAGAGAGCGCAGCTACCTTTCTTTTAAGAGACTGAATCGAATAGATATATAACATTCTCAGGAGAAACACCAGTTTAACCACTGTCACTAGTAATGTTATATTCTATTATATGAACTGAACCATTCAACTTTCACAGTAATGTAATATCTTGTGTTTTATGAAAGTATTAATTTTCAGTGGAAATGGCACGTATCGAGTCTCCTATGGGTGTATTGATAAGTATTACTTCTGTGTTGAGTAATGGTGTACATGTTAGTGTGTGTGTGTGTGTGTGTGTGTGTGTGTGTGTGTGTGTGGTGGGCTGGTCAGGTGGGTATGGTAACCATGTGTTTCACCTCCTCGCCAGCTGGGCCGACCCACGGGGGCCATCCTATTGGAGTGGGATCGAGGCACGCTCATCAGGAACATCGAGGTACTTCTACCCCTCCTCAGTCCTGCTGCTGCTGCTGCTGCTGCTCTTCCTCCTCTCTCTCTCCTCATGCCTGATCTTCGCACCTGACCTTTCATTTTCTTTCTCCTTTTTATCTTTTGACGCCAGCATCACCTCAACTGCAAAATCGTACCAAATATGGACCGATCGCTTGTAATTCAAATAACTTCATTGAATAATATATATATATATATATATATATATATATATATATATATATATATATATATATATATATATATATATGTATATATATTTGCTTGATATGAAATGCTTCATCTTCAAAAAGGTTAATCATATATATATATATATATATATATATATATATATATATATATATATATATATATATATATATATATATGCTTGATATTAAACGCCTCATCTTGAAAAAGGTAATCTTGCAAACACTTTCCAGTTGTATGTTTGGCTTCCAGTGCCTGGCTAGGCGATCGGTCCATGTGTGGACGTGAACGCGTGGCGGGTGATGACAGTGTGACTCCCCCACCTCCTCCATAGACCACCCCAGGCATGGCTAAGACGAGCTGGGTGTGATCTGCTTCACGTTGACCCACGGCTCTAACGCCGCCTGCCACAGGCGTTGACTCAGAAACTCAGGGAACGCCTTACTGAAGCCGACTGACTGGTGCCACGGTGCCACAGGGCAGTTGCTAGCCTTGGCGGGTGTGCATGACACTCGGCATGACCAGGGTCAGTAGTGCCACCTGAGCTACGGACGCTCATGGCCCGTCTCCCGCCCCAAAGAACGTTGTCACTGGTGGGGTGGTATGAGCAGTGTGGGGAGAGGGGATAAGGGGTGGAGGTGGTACGTATAGGGTAGGGACGATGGGTAGTGAGAGTGGATGAAGTGCTGGGGAGAAGAGGGGTGGTTATTATATGGTGGAGGTAAGACAGGGTGAAGGGTAGTTGAGTTAGGACGAAGTCAAGGGGAGGTAGTTAAGTAAGTGGTGGGTTGAAGATATGTCAGGGAGGTGGGGAAAGGAAGTCAGAAGACAGTGGGTTTAAACGATGTCAGGGATGGTGGGTCGCAATGATGTCAAGGAGTGCTGAGGTTAGAAGAGGTCAGGAGTAGTGGGTCAAATGATGTCGGGGTACGATGCCAGGGGGTAAGTGGGGTTGACCGAGGTCAGGGGTGGTGGGGTTTTGGAAGGTTAAGAGTAGTGAGGTTGGGGAAGGTCATTGGTGGTGGGGTTGGAAAAGGTCAGGGGTGATAGGATTTTTAGGGGTTTAAGGTCAGTAGGGTCGGGTGAGGTCAGGAGAAGGAGAAGCTAAGGTGGTGTTGAGGGGAAGACCAGGCGAGATTCAATGGCGGATGTTGACTTCCGTCACACGGTTCGAAGTGGTCACAGGATTGATTGTTCTGAAACGACGTTGTGCGAATTTTTGTAAAAATGATTTTCAGCATAATCAAAATGCTCTATTGTCAAGAAAGGCACTGCATATGTGGCTATCATAAAGAACTGATTACTATGGTCGTTGTTCATTTAAACCTCTTTGGTTCCGACTTGCAACTGGGTCATAAAGGGGTTGGATTCTATTAGGATCGAGGTGTTTCAGGTTTTTAAAAAGATTTGATCAATACTCGCATGCTGTAAGTATTTGCAACATACATCTTTCTCCTGTATAAGGCATGGTTCCATTACTTATGTAGAAGCTCAAGCTATGTATATTGTGGTATACAGTAGTCTGAATAATAGAGGTAAGGTGACAGTAATTCTGTGCATGGTTAGAAGTTCCTCCGTCAGTCACCGATGTCTCAAAGAGTTGCATTGACGTGAGTAAGCTGCTCACGCAACTTTGCTCACTGGTCACCAACGACAACAGCCGTTCTCTTTATAACGAAACTTTCATTCTGCTTCACACTTCCATACACAGTGCAGCTCATGCACTTTCAACGCATCCAATGTCTAGACTACTATTTATCAACATTTGGCTTCATACCGCTGCTGTCTTTTAAAGTAAGTAGATGCTTTGCGATTTTATTCTCTTAAGGAGGAATTGTCCCTCCGATGGCATGCCCTCAGGCCCACCTTCAAGAACACGATGGGCCACAACATGCTAGGCTAATACCAGACAATATAGCCAAGCTCCTGGAGGAGTGCGACGGGTCCCAAAATGTGTCCCGATACTACATCCCACCAGGGTTGTCATCAAGGCTGGGGGTCTGCTGTGTGCTGGTCCACCTACACTTCTCTTCTGTTACAAGTCAGGTTCAATTAACTGTCGTCAAGCGGGCAATGTGTAATGTCTTCCTGTGAATCTTCAGCGGAGCTAGAGGTCCGCTCAGGGGGCCAACCATGTTGGGTGCACGTACAGAGGAGGTATAACTGAATTTTTGTAACATTTATAGAAAGTTTTTCGTCTTTCATAACGACTGTAACGCACTTCGAACTCAAACACGGGTATCTGCATTATGACACCTTGCAAGAATTGCTTCACTGGTTCATTCGATTTTCGTTCCATTTTTACGTTTTTCAGTTTCATGTGAATAACTGGTGGTGATATAAGGCTATTGTTAACCAAATTCATTCGTGCATACATGAATACATTACGTCTATCTATCTATATTTCAACCCTTCATATATGTTCGCTATTTCCTGTGTGAGCGAGGTAGCTCCAAGAAGAGATGGCTGATCCATAAAGCAATGATCTTTACTTCGCGAGGCTCGTTCCTTTGTTCCTTATCTTGCAAAGCAATACCGGAGTATGAGTATGAATAGTAAGAGGACAAGGGAACAAATGGGAGCACCAGTGAAGGTAGATGGGGTAATGGCAAGAGGAGAGGAAGAGGCGAAGATGAGAAGTGCGTATTTTGAGGAACTATTGAATGTGTTATATGATACAGGAGCAAATGTAAGGTTGTTTGAATCATATGGGTATGCGTAGTGAGAGAGTCATGGCGAGTGGTTTGGTGAAAAGAGGTGAGGTGGTGAAGGCCTTACGTCAGGTGAGGTGTGGTAAGGCAGCTGAAGTGAGAAACTCCAGAAAACACCAGAAACCGGTGTCTGAATTTGGTAGAGTGTGTGAAGGAAGGAAGCTGAGAGAAAATGTGAATAAAAGGAAGGTTATAAGGTTTAACGGGGAAGACGGACAGGTTAGTTTGGGTGCGAGTTTCAGTGCAGAAAAGTTGGAGGAAGTAAAGTGTTCTAGATACTTGGGAGTGGACACGGCAGTCAATCGAGCAATAGAAGCGGAGGAGAGTCATAGGGTGGGTGAGGAGGCGAAGGATCTGGGAGCAATAAAGAATGTGTGGAAAGAGGTGTCGTTACCTGAGAGGGCAAAAATGGGTATGTTTGAAGCCACAGAAGTACCAGCGATGTTGTATGAGTGCAAAGCACAGGATATTGATAATGATGTGAATCGTCCATACGTGTGTCGGGAAAAAAATGCTTACAGACAATCTGTGGAGAGAGGTGGTTCGATCGAATAAGTAATAAAGGGGTAAGAGAGATGTGTGGATATAAAAAGAGCGTGACTGAGACAGCTAAAGAGGTTGTGCTGAAATAGTTTGGACGTATGGAGAGAATGAGTGAGGAAAGGTTGACATAGAAGATGTATATGTCAAAAAAGGAAGATAGAAGGAGCAGGGAGAGACCAAGTTGGAAATGGAAGGATGAATTGAAAAATATTTTGAGTGCTCGAGGCCTGAATACGCATGATGGTGCAAAGCGTGTACTGGACAGAGTAAACTGGAGCAATGAGGTATGCAGGGAGTGATGTGCTGTCAATGGACTGAACCAGGGCACATAAAGCAGCCAGGAGAAACCATGGGAAGGGTAGGTCACGGTTGTGGACAGGGAGCTGTGGTTTCCATGCATTACACATGACAGCTAGAGACTAGATGTGAGCGAATGAGGCCTTTCTCCCTCATTTCCCGGCGATACCTCAATGACGCGGGAAACGGCGAATTATTATGAAAGACTTTATAAGTGTGTTGAAGTGGTTTGGTCACATGGAGAGAATGAGTGAGGAAAGATTGACAAAAAGGACAGATGTGTCAGAGGTAGAGGGAACGAGAAGCGGGAGACCAAATTGGAGGTGGAAGGATGAGTGAAAAAGATTTTGAGCGATCGGGGCCGAAACATACAGGAGAGTGAGAGGCGTGCAAGGAATAGAGTGAATTGGAACGATGTGGTATACCGGGGTCGACGTGGTCAATGGATTGAAATAGGGCATGTGAAGCGTCTGGGGTAAACCATGGAAAGGTCTGTGGGGCCTGGATGAGGAAAGGAAGCTGTGGTTTCGGTGCATTACACATGAGACTTAGAGACTGAGTGTGAACGAATGTGGCCTTTGTTGTCTTTTCCTAGCGCTACCTTCGCCCGGAGGGGGATGCTATTTCATGTTTGCTGGGGTGGCGACGGAAATGGATGAAGGCAGCAAGTATGAATATGTACATGTGTATACATGTACGTCTGTGTATGTCTATGTATGTAAATCTTGAAATGTATAGATATGTAAATGTACCTGTGTGGGCGGGTATGTGGGTATGTGTATGTGGGTGGGTTGGACCATTCTTCGTCTGTTTCCTTGCGCTACCTCGCTAACGCGGGAGACGGCGATTAAGTATAATAAATAATATATATATATATATATATATATATATATATATATATATATATATATATATATATATTGTGTGTGTGTGTGTGTGTGTGTGTGTGTGTGTGTGTGTGTGCGCGCGCACGCACGAGCGTCTAAATGTATATGCACTCATTCATTTTTGAAATACCAACTCACTCACTGTTCAGCTTCAGCAGTGTGGAATTTTTAGTGCATTCTTTGCAGAAATGATGGTTTTACAGCATTAACGTAAACATTTCGGTGAATTCCTAGTGGAGCTAACATATTTCACAGGAAGTTTATTGACAAGATTGCCATGCATGGATCATCTGTCTTTTTTGAAGACTTTAATATCAAGCTGGTTTGTGAGGCGAATTTCTTTAAATTCCCAGAGTGTCTCAGGCAAGCTGTGTACCTCCATACGTAGAAAACGGTTTGTAAGCCTTAAAGTTCTATCATCTCTTTTGAGAATGGTCTTTCCCAACGTGCTTTCCTCCATTAAGTATCTTGCAAACTGGAACTATGATACATGGCTTTGTTTAGTGTCTCATGCTGGTTGGGGAACTCGTGTTTTGTACAATGAACCTGGAAATGGGCTGTGGAGAACGAGCATTTGTTTCTTTTTCCTTTTTGAAAGTCGCATCTGGGAGTGTTGGGTGAAAACTTTCCTGTACTGACGCAAGATGGGATCAACTTGTGACCCAGGAGGTGGATCTTGACGTGTCTTAAGTATGACCATACTCTCGAAACATACAGGGAAACCTCCTTCAGGCTCACGTTCTTTTGTTCCTGTGTCACCTTGAAGACAAGAAGGAACGGAGACAGTTAATCAAATCATAAAAATAAAAGTCTCTAGCGCGTTCTGTATTCAGAAACTTTTGCAAGCCAAAGAAGTTACAGAATACATTTCACATGTCTCTAACAAGGTAGTTGTTTTCTCTTGAGTTAAACACTCGTAACGATACATATTGCATCAAGTGAGCGATGTGTACATTCATGTCCTTTCTTCATAATGTCAAATAATTGATAGTATCTACATAAAAACTAAAATCTTTTTCTCTCTCACACTTGTATATCAAACAGCTCTGACTTGTTTCTTGACACTGTTACAGTAATATTTCATAAGACTGCTACTGCTGGCTGTTTTCATAAGCCTCATGTTTCCTAGTGAAAATATGCAGTTCAAATGCTCTAAGATCCGATATTAACGAGAGAATGTAGTGTGTCTCCCTCAAGCATATCACTCACCATCATGATCACTACGGAGGGAGATGCCACCAAACGCATCTTCAGCCTCGACAAACGTATATTCACTTCACCCTCGACATAAAGATATTTATCCTTTACAAAATCATCTTTACTGCACGCTCGACAACACACATGAGGCCATCTTAACTACACTCTCATATTCATTACATTCTCGACGCGACTCGTCTCATCTTCACTACAGCCGTGACACCTCAGGTCGTTGATCTGATTACAACGGATCAGGTTTAAGGCCACCTTCCTTACACTCTCGGGCTTTTGACCTGACCATAATGGATCAGGTCAAAAGCCATCTTCACCACACCCTCCACATCATGGCCTTTGACCTAACCCTTACGCTAAACCAGGGTTAGGGTCCAATCCTTCGATACAGAAAAAAAAATGGAGACAAAATTTTTAAGATACAGCAAAAAATAATTACTCCCTCCAACGGAGAGACAGAAAACGAGAAAAAGCAAGGGCACTACGTTTCCCTGCTACGGAAGGACTCTGTGAGGTACAGGATGGGAAGTAGAACCCCCGTGAAGATCTTGTATGGCATCAAACAAAAGCAGTCTCATGTGGCCATGAATTGATTAACCATCCTACGTAAATCTGTCACTTGACTAAACTTTCTACTGAACACTAAACTTTGCACTGAGGTCCATCTCTGCCCCAACACCACCGAGACGTTCAGATGCAAGAATAATAATGTTCATCCATACATAGCAGACGACAATCTAGCTAAGACCGCATAGTTATACTTGTTAACCGCTGGGACGTCATCTTCTCTGATGTCAATGCTCTTCTTCTTGAAGACGAGTGTTTCTTGAACCATCGCGGCAGCCGGGTTTCAGCAGTATCCCAACACCAGCGTCAGATCCATGGCTCGCGAGTTTCAGCCTCTCAACTCCGAAGCTTACGACCTTCTTACGCTTCACTATCTGCCTTCCTTGTGCCATATTTGTCCTTCTTCAGCATCACTTGATACTTGCTGAACTTTGCCCGAAGTTCTTCATCCGAGGAGAGAGGCAAAGAGAAGTTCCCAGAAAAGATGCAAACATATTTCTTTGAGCCAGTTCCTTCTGCTTGATTCTTCTCTCCTTGCCATCACCAAAACAGATTTATTTGAATGTAAGTCAGTCCTCAGCTCTCACTGTATTATAAGAAAAAGTTCTTAGATTTTCAAATCCATGGTCAGTTTATCAGTAACAAGTTATATCCTTCATTAAGTTAGAATATCATATGTAACAGTGATTCATGAGTGAATATTTCACCTACCATGTCTGGTTTTTTAATATTTCACGATAACTAACAAGGGAACAATTTCCTAAACAATTCAGTATATTAAATAACTTATAGACTAATGAAACATATGATTTCCAGCAGGAGATCACTGTACTCAATCACTTTCATTCTATTCTCTCCCCTACAAAAAAGTTGAGAATGAGAGAGTATTATCTGAGTCACAGCTCCAGACTGAAGAATGCCAGTCGTATGGTAAGTCAATGTCGACCCCTCGCTTGGTGCACCCGTAGTGTCTGTCTTGACTGGCCCTAATTAGAAACCTGTGCCAAGGAAAGCTAAATTGAAAGATGTGTTCTCGTAACTCCAACTTCTTCCGTGATAAATGTGTGAGTTGTTGTTGTTCTTCCTCCTCCTCCCCCACTGTCGTATATGTCATCGTTCCCAGGCTACTCCTGCGGCCGTTTCTTAGTTATCCGTTGCCTCCTAAGTAGCCCAGCTTCCTGAAGAGCCGTAGTCATCCCAGCAGGTGTCTCTGTCTCCCACTAGTATTGCAGGCTGTCCGTGGACCGTCTACTAATGTGCTGTTGTTTCTTCTAATAACGTCTCCAGCTGTATGCGTAGGATGTCATTGGTACCACCTATCCCAACACGGTTCCAGCTCACTCTTGAAAGATGCTGTGTATATATGTACCTGGCACGCCTGTAAGTGCATTCCAGCTGGCCTTGGATTCCACCTTTCCAGTGCGATGCCCCCTCGTGTGTGTGTGTGTGTGTGTGTCTTCACATCTGCATCTCCCAAGATACACCGCCACCGTTTCTTAGCCACCAGCCACACCTCTTCAACCCCCAAGCACAACTCACGTGTGCCCCCTTGACAGCCGAGTACTGCTAGACTTGTTTGTGTCGGTCACTCACATATTCTTCCCCAATCACATCAGGCAGTTGGATGACCTGGAAGTTACCTTCTCCTCCGCACACTCTATTCATATATGCAGGATGGTTTAACCATATATATATATATATATATATATATATATATATATATATATATATATATATATATATATATATATATATATACTTTTACATATTTCAGTGCACTGATTCACAGCCACATGTCTTTTGACCACTAATATCCTTCTTCCAGACCTTCAAATGACTGTTGGTTTTTAACCTATGTAGGATAACACGCACAGTTTAACATGTTAGTCTTCATTATTTGTTCTCCCAGCTTTTGTAGGTCGCCTCAGTAATGTATATACATATATGTAATGTTGGTATGTTGAGGATCCTTTGTAAGTTACAAAATATCACAATATGTTGTCTTTATTCTGACTATCATAACTAAACGAGTTCCCAACATGGAATCTTGTCATTTGAATTTACTACAAAATCTTTTACAAAAATTGCTTCCCTCGCTATATATATACATACATTCTTTTCATGCATATTATACAAGGATTTATCTATGCATAGATACGAGTCGACCACATTTTTCATGTATACAAAAGTACAAAAGCAAAACCACAAGGGTCGTTATCTTTACGATAAGCAACAGTATATCTATCGAGTTTGTCGAATAAAGCGAACAACAGGTACTCAAGATTCTCATGCAAGTGGCATTCATGTTATATCAGAATATATCGTAGAACCATGCTCACGTGAAGTTGCTATACACACTGCATTTTCCTGATAAAGTAATGGACGAAGGAAATAATGTTGTTTACTTTATTACCTTCCTCTTTGATAACCTGGTCCAGTGAACGTCTGATAAGGTAATATCCACACACTGTGGCTAGCATCTTTCTGATACCGTCCTTAACCATACTTCTTGTTTTAAATTTACTTTAAAAATCATCATAATTGAAATGACGGACCAAAATGATCGTAAATTTTCTTAAAGCTAAAAATTCTACCTTCCTTTCATCGTGAAAAAAGTAGGTGTTCGGGGGTATTAACGAAGTAAAATCAAGCTACGTAGTATTTTTTTTCCTCCCAAAAAACCACCTACAACACGGAAGCCATTGACGATGTTAATCTGTACGAGACAATATCCAGATATACATGCAGCCCATGTAATTCCTGTGGCTTCCTCCATCTGTCACTCACTATCTTAAGCAACGTCGGTAATTTCCGAAAGACACGTTCATCGTTCCTTTAAGTCTTAGTCAGTAACGACCGAAGTCTCGTCCAGGTTTTCCCTACCCCCTAAATCAACCCATCTGTAATGGCCTTTTTGCAGCTGGGTCACATCGACGGGGCAATCCTGCTGGACTGGAGGGAGTCGACACTGCTCAACAACCTCGAGGCTGGGGCCAGGATGGGTACGCTAATGCTAGACGCCGCCAGAAAGGAGCTCTCGGAGTTCCACAATAAAGTCCTCCCAGTCTGTGAATACTACGACAACCAAGGCCTCCTGTATGTGGTGAGTGCTCACCTACTGCGGTGTTGGCTTCGTGCAACTTTCCACTTCATCTTAAAATGCATTGACAATGCTTGACCTCGGTGGCCAGCTAACAGCCAGACGCTTTACGTGTGTCAGAGCAGTTCCTGCAAACAGGTAAGAGACTATACTTAATAGTACTGAGCGACCTGTTTAGGAAGGTCAGGTACTTTTCTCTGGATATCTGAGTTATATATATATATATATATATATATATATATATATATATATATATATATATATAGGTCCTCACTGCTGGCATGTTCTTTTTCGCATCCTAACTGGAAAACCTCCAACATTCCCATACCGGATGATGAATTCTCGTAACCTGTGTATGAACAAGAGGACACTCAGCGCCACTCTCACGAGATGACATGTAACCATGAAGCTACAACCACAAAGGCAGTGTAGGTCACAAACTAACGTTCTCCCTGCTGAGTACGGTCATGAATACCAGGTTATGAGTGCCGGGTTATGCTCCAGTAAAAGATATGGTATACGTGCGTTATTCTATATACTGACAACACCCTATTTGTAAATGCTGCACAGGACAAAAACTTCGACGGACATTTACCCACGTGTGTCAAATCATGTTACGAAAAGATGCAATTTGAACAACGAAGGCCTCTGACAACTGTACACATAACACGGGTGTAAAGTTTACGCCTTCGTTTCAAAACATCCAAGTAATGTTAACTGCTGGAGCATAGAGCGAACTGGCCATCATAACAGATGGCTAGCTGTACAGAAAGCATTGTTTTTAAGTTGTGGCCAAAGTACATAGCTGTACTGTGCTGTAGTAGCGCTTACAGCACTACCATTCTCAGGGAGTAGATCAAATATTAACAAAAGCTGATGTTTGTTTCAATCTCTAGAAATAGTCATTTGCATCAGTGAGAAGTGTCTTCCATACAATTACATAAGTTGTTTCAACTTTATATCGTAGCTGTCACCCCAAACCTGGCTCTGACTATAGCATCAACTTTATCTACAGTACTGGAAACCCTTTTCTTAGTTTGTTAGCTTCACTAAGTGCAAGCTCTGTTGTGTCTAGTAACATCACAGCTGAGTTGTATGTGTTCCTCAAACAAAGAGCAGTGAGGTGTGTAGTTTCAGCAGTGAACGGTGAGGTACGCTGCATCTCCATCACTGATAAGTAACGTTTACAGTATCGTATCTCCTCCAACTGTGAGCCGTGTGGCATGCTGTACCCCAAGCAGTGAACAGTGAAGTGTAACCCCAGCAGTAGGTTGTAAGGTGTTGGTGCACCACACCTCACTGCTGAGTGCTGACTTAGCAGTGAGGTGTGGTGCACTTTCAACAGTGAGTAGTGAAGTGTGTTGCACTCTCAGCAGTGAGCAGTGAAGTGTTGCACTCTCAGCAGTGAGCAGTGAGTGAGGTAAGCAGTGAGCAGGGTGGTGTGGAGATAAGTGGTCTGGTATGGTGTTGCAGGTGTCGGGTGACCGGAGTCAGGAGGACGTGTTCCGGGACGTGCAGAGAGCCCACTCCAAGATCATACGGCCACCGCCTCACCCACCCCCGTCACGGGCCTCCGTTGGTACGTGCTTCTTTCTACTCTCTCTCTCTCTCTCTCTCTCTCTCTCTCTCTCTCTCTCTCTCTCTCTCTCTCTCTCTCTCTCTCTCCAATAACTACCAAGTCAGTGACTCCCATGTATCTGTAAGAATCTCATGCCTTCGAATCTTGTATGAAAGAAATAAGTGATTCATTTATTATAATGACAGAAAGCATTTCTTTTTTTCTCTTGCTGCCTCACACTGTGACTGGTAACCCATCAGTGTCTTGTTATCACGGGATTTGTCCCATCACCACATATGCCCCATCATCACCCTGTGTACGTCACCAGAGCTGTCCCAACTTCACGACACCAACATGACTCGCGTCACACCATAATGACCACTGCCACATCACCGAGACCTGTGTCACACTACCATGACCTGTGTCACGCCACCGTGACCTGTGTCACGCCACTATGACCCGTGTCCCACCATCATGACCTATCTCCCACAACTATGACCAGTGTCAAACCACTGTGACCTTTGCCCTATTGCTGTGACTGAGTCTCACTACGTGACCTGGTCCCGTACTGTGACCCCTCACCATCCCTCATGACCTGTGTACCACAGCGGTGAGTGACCTGTGTTCTCCCCCAAGGGTCGTACCGGGAGTATCGTAATATGGCCAAGATGCAGCACCAGCCGCTCTCCACGACAGCCATCAACATCAGTCCTGACGATGTGTCCTTACCTCCCTGCCTCTTCTTCATGGGTAAGTCAACATAACCCTCTCTCATGGGTAAGTCAACATAACCCTCTCTCATGGGTAAGTCAACATAACCCTCTCTCATGGGTAAGTCAACATAACCCTCTCTCATGGGTAAGTCAACATAACCCTCTCTCATGGGTAAGTCAACATAACCCTCTCTCATGGGTAAGTCAACATAACCCTCTCTCATGGGTAAGTCAACACAACCCTCTCTCATGGGTAAGTCAACACAATCCTTTCTCATGGGTAAGTCAACACAACCCTCTCTCATGGGTAAGTCAACACAACCCTCTCTCATGGGTAAGTCAACACAACCCTCTCTCATGGGTAAGTCAACACAACCCTCTCTCATGGGTAAGTCAACACAATCCTTTCTCATGGGTAAGTCAACACAACCCTCTCTCATGGGTAAGTCAACACAACCCTCTCTCATGGGTAAGTCAACACAATCCTTTCTCATGGGTAAGTCAACACAATCCTCTCTCATGGGTAAGTCAACACAACCCTCTCTCATGGGTAAGTCAACATAACCGTCTCTTATGGGTAAGTCAACATAACCCTCTCTCATGGGTAAGTCAACATAACCGTCTCTTATGGGTAAGTCACCATAACCCTCTCTCATGGGTAAGTCAACACAACCCTCTCTCATGGGTAAGTCAACACAACCCTCTCTCATGGGTAAGTCAACACAACCCTCTCTCATGGGTAAGTCAACACAATCCTTTCTCATGGGTAAGTCAACATAGCCGTCTCTTATGGGTAAGTTACCCTGACTCTCTCTTATGGGTAAGTCACCATAACCTTCTCTTATGTGTAAGACACCATAACCCTCTCTTATGGGTAAGTCACCAGATGTCTCCCTGTTTGATCTTCATATGGGTAAGTCTCCCTGTGTGTTCTTTATAGGGAGGTCTTTAACCATTTCCGTGGGTAAATTTTCCTTCTTTCTTTCTCATTAGTAGTTTTGTCTGTCTCTTGTACATGGGTAAGCCTCACAGAAAGGCCTTCCAGCCTTTCCCTTATAAATCCAAAATTTGGAAATGGCAAAGTTAAAAAAAAGAGAAAGACGAGAGAAGAAAAGTTCATAGTTCCGCTGGGCGAGGAAAGTAGGCATCATAACGGTCAATCCTCGTGTGGCTGGTCTCCACACTGAAACTACGGTAAGCAGTAATCAGTCGCGTGCTGTTGATCCCGGTCTTGAGAACTGGAACACAGACAACCACGAGAGCAGTGACAGCTACTGCGAAGCAACAGTCCTTTAAAACGTTAGAAAAAATGTCATCCAGCCCATACGACTTATACAAGTTTTTCTGTTTCATCCTAGGTATATCTCCAGTCCTTTCTTTCACTGGTAAGTTTGCCTCCATTTTTATGAATTGAGAGATCCATTACTTAATTTCTCTAGAGACAATCACAGTTAGAATCATTATGTTTAGTACAATTACTCTCATACACTGGACAAATTATGTAACACTGCACATTATACTTACAGATGGACAATGTCTCAAACATGTACTGTAAACATAATACCTAATATAAACTATTTACCGGTTACCTGGCTGCCACACAGATGGACTGGGGTTCGAGTCTCAGGGGTGAAGTTGTACATATATTACGTAGAGACAAATTATATATAACCCATGGTTGCTTCATTCTTCTCTGAGGTAAGGTGTCATTCGACAGGTGGCCCTGGTAGCGACAAGTGGCGGCTAATGAGCGGCATCACCTACCTGTACCCGGGGTGGGCGTGCGTGGGCGTGGGCCAGATGCTCCGAGACCACGTCGCCCGCTGGAAGGAGGACCCCGAGACCTACAGCGCCCTCCCCAACGAGAAGGTCGTCATGATACAGAACCTCATGAGAAAAGGCGAGCTGGTGCCACAGGTGAGGAGGAACGAGTCATCACACAAGCTGTGCTGCTCCTGCAACCATTCTCCCGACTCGGGGACCGACAGCCCTCACTCTCTGTGATGATCTGGCAGTCAACATGTCCACTGATTCCTCATTCATTACTTAGTGATCTGACTAGAAATGATCTACTTCCATCTCATTGCTAGTGTCCTTACGATCAGTCATCCTGTCACAGAATGGAGTACCTTAGCACTAATGCTTATCCCTGAGTGTGAATGTTGCTCAAGTATCTCCTGGGTATTGTAGAAGGCAGGTAAGAGGGGTATTTAAGGGGGAAGCTGGAAATCCTCCCCTCCAGTATAATTACTTTCCAAAATGAAGGAGGAGAGGATGGAGCCAAGCGGCTATTTTTCCTTCAGAGGCTCAGACTTCTATTCCTGACGCTACCTCGCACAGGCGGGCAACAGCGAACAGGTATGAAATGAACATGAACTACAACTACAACTGTTGTTTATCTCAGTACTTGACACTGTCATTGATGCTATTTCACCACCTGGCACTGCCATTACTAGTGGTTCTGTTTGATCAAATACCACTCGTGTTCGATCAGTCAATACCTGCCACTGTCTTTACCTCCCTTGTATCTAACGCTGTTACTAGTACCTGTGTCAGTACTCGACGCTCCTCCTGCTACCCAATCCATATCTCTGTCTCCCTCCCTCAGGACTTGGTGCTGGAGCTGGTGAAGGAGAAGTTAGAGGAGCTGAAGACTCGTGAAGGGATCGTACTGGTCGGGTTCCCTCGAGACATCATTCAGGCTCAGAACTTCGAGGAGAAGGTGGGAGTCCCACATGACCTATTTGAATGCCATTTTCTATTTCGTATACATACAGATGATCGCCTGAATCTCAGATTTTGTTTATCCCCTCCACAGATGGTCCCATTTCACTTAGATATGATTTTGCTACTTCAATCACAAGCTTTATCTTCACTGACCTAAAATCGGCCATCCTCTCTGTCATCCTGTATTATCACCTGACCCCTGACACCATTAGGGGAATCAATTTTTTTTCAATTCATCGCTTTACCCATAAAAAACATTAAATACGACATATAGACTGAAGAATCCTCACAGATCTCTGTTTTATGACTTCCACTACGCTTCAAATGTCACCTCAAAGCAACGCCACAGATTACTTTTTCTGTCGTCTCACATAATACTGTTACTGAAGGATGGGGATGTTGGTTGAGTTCGGAAGAAATGACATATATGACTTTCAGGACTGAAAACTGATGATAGATACTGCTATGGACTTGATATCATCTCACGGTGCCTCGTGAAGACTAATCTCACCGAATCATAGTGATATAATATTACCTCCACTGCAATATCAGTCATCAGTTACCCAACCCTGAACTTCATATGTATCATCTCTTTGGGATAATTGATAATCATTATCTTGTTCACCACTACGCTATCTGTCCCTCCAGCACACCTGCTCATAACCCTGTCCAGGTGGTGGAAGACTCGCATGAGTCAAGGTGGAGCACCTGGTATATTGTACTCCATCCCATTCACCTCGCTATCACCATCCACTAACCCACTCCCAATCGGTGGAAACCTCTTTGGCCAAGCTTTTTCGTCCACTTAAACACCAGCCTAACCACACAATTATATCACAACGATTAGTTTCAAGGATCATCACTTCATGTAATGACTACAATGCTACTTATCTCGTCTTATGCATCTCTGTTCCCTTATCTGCAGCATACAAGATAACGTCTCCTAAAATCTCTCGTGCCTCTCCTCAAGATTTTTAAAATGATGTTAATGTCAACAGAATTTTTGTTTCCTGGGTATTTTCCAGTTCCTTTTGTGCCCCGCTCATGAAAACACTCCCGAAAATTTACATATCTATTACTACATTATCTCTAATATATGTCTCTCAAATGACTAAACGAAGGAGTTTGATTGCATGATATATATATATATATATATATATATATATATATATATATATATATTCTCAGTACTAAGACCGGGTCTAAATGTGCTTAATCTGCTTTATCGAGGAGATTAAAACCTTCTGATTGTTTACCTAATACGTCCCCAAACTCGAAAATCTTGCATACTATGAGTGTTTCTAGTTCGGTAAGGTGATGAAAGTCTTACAAAGTAAGCGTATTACCTTGCGTACATAACATCGCTGTCTTCTCCGTTAGCAGCGTCGTTAGGTTAAACAGGAATACAAAGGACTACAAAGGGATTCGAACAGCAACAGATCATCAAATCCTTTTGAAGCTGCTTGTGACAGTGGAAGAGAACAGGAACACACAGAAATGCCAGTAACCATTTCATGCAACTAGGGATGCACAGATAATGTGAGTCGTGTACCTGAAGCGAAGTATTAACTGAACGTATCTATGATGCCGTTTTTCACTAACTCTAATAGGCACGTCACTCCATTTTAACAATCAGAATGAGGAAGAAGTACTCACCTCACTCAGTATACAACGTTTGTCAACGAATTTATATCCATTACTACGAGTGAAATCAAACGAACAAAGCGTTAAGTAGTTTGTTAGATCGAGATTATCAAAGATTTTGACAATCGTGAATACCTGTATTAGATCACCACTAAACCTTCTCTTATCTCAGCTAAAAAGATTCAAGTCGTTTAGTCGTCTCATAAAACTTGTTTCTCAGTCCAGGGATCATCTTGATGGCTCGCCTCTGTTCTCTTCTCTGTCGGCGATTTATCAAGAAGGCACTTCATTATGAGAAATAATTAACGAAAAAAAGAAAAAACATTGATAACAACACAAAAGTTCGTTCTATCTCACTGACTGTAAGAAGACAAAGGACTCTAGCCGACCTTTTGGTGTTCTGTTGTGTCTGACAAGTTGGAGAGAACCTGATGATGGTGGTGAGATCAGCTGGTGGAGTGAGGTACGTCAAGTAGGTCTTACCTGAAGTGACTCAGTATTCGAAACATCGAAGTTTAACCCATGAATCTTCTCAAGACGGACGAACGCTGCTAAGTACAGGTAGTCAACACCGTGGAAACGTAACGCTGAATCTATCCCAGTGTCGGAGTGGGAAGACTGAGGGAGCTGGAAAACAGTACTCAAGAGGCTCGTAATTCTAATCTAATGTGATTCAATTAATCCGGGAAAAGAATGGGAAAACATCGCTCGCTAATGTAATTATAAAATACAACATGTAAGATTCAATGAAAAAGTGGGGCCCTTGTCTCGTCTGCCCCTCCTCCAACCTCTCTGGTTCTTAAGCTTTGGGTTTCTGTTGCTTCTCAACGAGGCCGATCCCCCCAACCCCCACTCTCTCTCTCTCTCTCTCTCTCTCTCTCTCTCTCTCTCTCTCTCTCTCTCTCTCTCTCTCTCTCAGTAAAGTTAGAGCAGCCCCTCATCGGGTGTTTCTCCGAGTTACTTCGCTCCTTCTGTTCTACCCGCGTGCGGAACGTTCCTCTTTAGATGAGCATCTATTTCAATCCCCTTCTCCCGTCTCCGCAGTTCCACCAGTTCCCGCCGTTGCTGCTGATCGACTGCTCGGAGCTGGAGCTGGGCAGGAACCTGGGCAGGCGGGAGAACCGACTGGATGACAACGTGGCAGCAGCCCGCCGACGGCTGGCCATCTACCGCGAGGTGACGCTCCCAATGCTCAAGGCCTTCGACGAGAAGAACAGGCTGAAGATTGTGAGTACAAGGATGAGTCCAGAGCAGACACGGAGGGTTGAGTCTCAGGATAGGATAAATCTGTAGGATACGACGAATCAGAGGGTAGGATGAATCTAGGGAACGAGACGAGTAGGGAGAGTTGAGTATGGGCTAAGATGAGTCCTGGGTGAAAATTCCTGAGAGATGAATCGTGGACGTGGTGAGTTTAGGGAGTGACAAGTCGCAGGTGAGATGAATCATGGGGAATGAGACGAGTGTGAGATGAGACGAATTTAGGAAGAGAGCCTCTGAAATGAGACGAGTCTTGATCACAACAGTATAACGGTATAATACAAAATGCTAACAGCATCAAACTGTTTGATTTCTTTGAAGTAAATCTGAGGTAACATGAGTTCAGCGATGAGATGATTCTAATGATGAATGTGGTGATGGGAAAAGTCTAATGGTGAATGTAGTGATGGGAAAAGTCTAATACATAATGAGTATATAGAAAAAAAAATATCGGCGAGATGAACCAGGGAGTGAGATGTCTCGATGATGATAATCCGCCAAGAAAACATGTGTCTGGTATCAGAACGTGCCTGGCAATGAGAACAATGAGTTTGATGGTAAGTCTAGAGGTAAGTCTGGTGATGGGAGGAGTCCTATGATGGGCTGAATCTAGCTAGTGAGTCTGTTAAGAAGAAGAGCCTGATAGTGAAGTGAGTTTTGGAATGCGATGTGTCTGGTAATGAGTTGAGCTTTGTGGTAAAGAAAAAAAGATTCACTTATGCTATGTGTTGTTCTACATGATATCTTTGATGACTAGTTGACTGATGATAGGTCTTATGGTGGATGATTTTAGAGATGAGTTAAATCTATGTCTTATCATGAGATGAGACGAGATTAGTGTGATGATAAGTTCAGGGGCATCAGTACAATGACAAACAATGATGAATTCTCTTACTTTGATCCGGGCCGTACTTGGCCCAACCATCTCAGCTAACGTAAAAGAGAAATCTTGAGACATTTTTTCTTTCCCCGCCATGATAAAGCCTGTTTCTCTTCGCTCAGTCGCTTAGTTCGTCCTGTGTTACGTATAGTTTCAGTGTATGATAGAATCAGGCATTCTTATACCGTCAGAACCCAATAGTCTTTGAGCAATCTTTCTGAATGCCCAACACATCCGAAAAAAAAAAAAAAACATAAGTAAAATCTTATCGCCAACAAGTACTCTCTCGAAGCTGTACCTGCCAACTGCCAAAGACCGACGAGTCTGTACCTCACATCATCAACTATGTTGAGAGATATCGCTGACTTGGTCTAGCTTACTGATTGCCAACCTGTCTTGTGCAAACGTCACACCTTGATCAATGAAGAACTTTTAATACTCATCTATTGTCTCGAACTCAACTGCTTTTTAGCGGTGTTATTATCATTTGTTAAACGTCAAACCAATGAAATTTACCAATTCAACTACATTCATTAGACTAAGTAGGTAGTTCACAGTGAAAGTATTATCAGTTTATGCGTATCACATCAAATAAAGTAATGCAATTGTTGTTTTTTAATGTGTACCTCGACAAGAATTTCAACAGTTTGAAGTAAAAAACAAAACGTATGCATTTTTCACAGTGAAAATTGTTATTCATATCATATGAAAAATATAAATGGTTTCATTTTGCTAAAAATATGTTTTTCTCGCTGTGAAAGTTTAAATTCATAAAAGGAAAAAAAAAATCTTGTCTGACTCATTGTAACACGAATGGAATGCAGTGACTCTGGTTAACTGTAGGACCTGTGTGACCTGTATAACCAGGATGACCTGAAACCTCTGCGACCTTCACGTGCTTCAGACCCTACGACCGAGCTTGACTTGAGCCCCTGCAGGACCGACCTTGACCTGCGATACATGAAGTAACATCTTTGATTTACGTTTGCAGATCGACGGTGACGCTGACTGGGAACAGGTGGAGAGGGAGGTGAAGCGGGCCATCTATGTGGAGACGCAGAACTTATCCCGCCGTGCCCCCAGGTCGGCCAACCGCACGCCCACGCCCTCTATACGGGAAGGCTCGACGCAGCCAGCCAGCCCGTGCTTTTCCGCCACCGCAAACAGTACTAGGTTCACGCGCCGCCGAGCTTTTGCACTCATTTCTGATCTATCATGTTCTGTCACCCCTGTCACAGCCCTACCACGCTATACATCCTTGCCTTCTCACATGCTAAAGCCACACACCAACACACGTACTATACCGTGCACTACTGACTCCCAGAGTCAGTTGACGCTTTCACGATAGCCAGCTTCGTACACCTTCCAAGCCATTCGTGCCATCCACCTCACTCCATTCACTAACCCAGCAGAGCCACTCACACCAGCCAGCACACTCATGTTACACTGTCACCAGTGCAACATACGCACATCACAACACTTATCGGCGCCACTCACTAGTACTTCAATGAACCCATTCAGTGGCATGGCTCAACCCGTGAACGCTATTTTCTCACGGTAACGCCAACCTGACCATCGGCAACCGTAACTAAATTTCATCACTATGTCATGTATTCTTCACTGTGCATCCGTCCATATCAAACTAAGGCCATCCTCGCCTTTCTCCTGAGACTATACCATTTACTTTGTCTGTCTATATGTCTGCCTCTTTCTCTCTGTTTATGTCACATCTATGACTGAAGTTTTCCTTAACAAACATCCAATGACATGGTTTGCTCTGTGTGAACAGGTAGTGAAAAGGTCATCACTTTAACACGTTAATATATATATATATATATATATATATATATATATATATATATATATATATATATATATATATATATATATATATATATTTTTTTTTTTTTTTATACTTTGTCGCTGTCTCCCGCGTTTGCGAGGTAGCGCAAGGAAACAGACGAAAGAAATGGCCCAACCCACCCCCATACACATGTATATACATACGTCCACACACGCAAATATACATACCTACACAGCTTTCCATGGTTTACCCCAGACGCTTCACATGCCTTGATTCAATCCACTGACAGCACGTCAACCCCGGTATACCACATCGCTCCAATTCACTCTATTCCTTGCCCTCCTTTCACCCTCCTGCATGTTCAGGCCCCGATCACACAAAATCTTTTTCACTCCATCTTTCCACCTCCAATTTGGTCTCCCTCTTCTCCTTGCTCCCTCCACCTCCGACACATATATCCTCTTGGTCAATCTTTCCTCACTCATCCTCTCCATGTGCCCAAACCACTTCAAAACACCCTCTTCTGCTCTCTCAACCACGCTCTTTTTATTTCCACACATCTCTCTTACCCTTACGTTACTCACTCGATCAAACCACCTCACACCACACATTGTCCTCAAACATCTCATTTCCAGCACATCCATCCTCTTGCGCACAACTCTATCCATAGCCCACGCCTCGCAACCATACAACATTGTTGGAACTACTATTCCTTCAAACATACCCATTTTTGCTTTCCGAGATAATGTTCTCGACTTCCACACATTCTTCAAGGCCCCCAGAATTTTCGCACCCTCCCCCACCCTATGATCCACTTCCGCTTCCATGGTTCCATCCGCTGCCAGATCCACTCCCAGATATCTAAAACACTTCACTTCCTCCAGTTTTTCTCCATTCAAACTCACCTCCCAATTGACTTGACCCTCAACCCTACTGTACCTAATAACCTTGCTCTTATTCACATTTACTCTTAACTTTCTTCTTCCACACACTTTACCAAACTCAGTCACCAGCTTCTGCAGTTTCTCACATGAATCAGCCACCAGCGCTGTATCATCAGCGAACAACAACTGACTCACTTCCCAAGCTCTCTCATCCCCAACAGACTTCATACTTGCCCCTCTTTCCAAAACTCTTGCATTTACCTCCCTAACAACCCCATCCATAAACAAATTAAACAACCATGGAGACATCACACACCCCTGCCGCAAACCTACATTCACTGAGAACCAATCACTTTCCTCTCTTCCTAAACGTACACATGCCTTACATCCTCGATAAAAACTTTTCACTGCTTCTAACAACTTTCCTCCCACACCATATATTCTTAATACCTTTCACAGAGCATCTCTATCAACTCTATCATATGCCTTCTCCAGATCCATAAATGCTACATACAAATCCATTTGCTTTTCTAAGGATTTCTCACATACATTCTTCAAAGCAAACACCTGATCCACACATCCTCTACCACTTCTGAAACCACACTGCTCTTCCCCAATCTGATGCTCTGTACATGCCTTCACCCTCTCAATCAATACCCTCCCATATAATTTACCAGGAATACTCAACAAACTTATACCTCTGTAATTTGAGCACTCACTCTTATCCCCTTTGCCTTTGTACAATGGCACTATGCACGCATTCCGCCAATCCTCAGGCACCTCACCATGAGTCATACATACATTAAATAACCTTACCAACCAGTCAACAATACAGTCACCCCCTTTTTTAATAAATTCCACTGCAATACCATCCAAACCTGCTGCCTTGCCGGCTTTCATCTTCCGCAAAGCTTTCACTACCTCTTATCTGTTTACCAAATCATTTTCCCTAACCCTCTCACTTTGCACACCACCTCGACCAAAACACCCTATATCTGCCACTCTATCATCAAACACATTCAACAAACCTTCAAAATACTCACTCCATCTCCTTCTCACATCACCACTACTTGTTATCACCTCCCCATTTGCGCCCTTCACTGAAGTTCCCATTTGCTCCCTTGTCTTACGCACTTTATTTACCTCCTTCCAGAACATCTTTTTATTCTCCCTAAAATTTAATGATACTCTCTCACCCCAACTCTCATTTGCCCTTTTTTTCACCTCTTGCACCTTTCTCTTGACCTCCTGTCTCTTTCTTTTATACATCTCCCACTCAATTGCATTTTTTCCCTGCAAAAATCGTCCAAATGCAAAAATCTAAAGTATACTAATAAGAACACGTCTATTCTAAACATTAATCCTAAGACATATACAAACTAAACACACTGCTAACAATACACAGATTCCACAGGATGACAACATTTGAACTCGTCGGTAGTTCAAACCAACAAATTCTACACTAACACTCATAAGCCCACTGTCTCTATGGAATGATACAACCAGGTTGAATGACTTCTGTTACGGTAGTCTACGATCTTACAACCCAATGTAAACCGTCTTGGTTTTCCTACAAGGCTACCAACCGATCACTGGGGTCCTTAGCGCTTTCTTCCCACGGTCCTGGTGGCGTCCATGAAAGACTCTCCCCCTTAAACATGGCCATGGATGAATACTAGGTCACCTGTACACTGGAGAGCACTCAAATTTCTTCGAAGTTCGGCTCACGGGAGTCACTCCGTCTCCACGTTAACTTCACATGAGAGATCATCAATCCCTATCATCATGCTCATGGGACCTCAGCACGTCCACACTTATGTGGTTGAAACGAAATTTCCAAAAAATTCACAGCAACTGAATACAGTTTTCCTACGCTCTGGATATGTCAGATCTTTACAGTCAAGAATTTTTATTGGTGACTATACACAATCATCATTCAAAACACCCTCTAAATCAATTTAACAAATTACTTACAACCATTACTAACACTATAATCTAACAAATGACATATTGCTAACAACCCATACCACCATTTGTCAATAATACTTCAGAGTACATCAGTTAATATCTACAATCTATCACTGAAATAGATAAGTAGAACTTTGTTAAAAACATAAGAAAAAAACCACAATTATTGGAGGTACTGTTGGTCAGAAGGTAAGCTGCCTCACAAGACTACAAGCCAGTGTTGTATACAAACTCGTTTCCACCACTCGGGATGTCTGGGACTGCTCCACGCCAGCATACCCATAAGAAGATGCAACGGATCATGGAAACACCTGACCCCTATGTGGCATGAGAAGCTACCCTCCACCCTGAGTTTCTGGAGTGTTTATGTGTCTCCGTCCGGCTCTGCTCCCTACCATATTACCACGTCTCTGTCCTTGCAGCAAATCACGAGTTTTCCCTAGTTCGATCTAAAATAACGAGCTCTCTAACCTCGACTTGCTGCTCACTTGTGCCGTCAGGGATTGGAGAAAATGCTAATTAGATAGTTTGATCACCTCGTCACTAGTTTATTGGTTCCAACGCATTACTGTAAACTGACATATGTGTGACTTACCGTGTTGCGCTACTAATAGTCAAACATTTATTGTGTCTTTATCCCACTGTATTACTGATATAAACGAGCACTCTTACACTGTAATATAGACGTGGGATAATAATTACATCTTGATATTTCAATCAACTCGCTCTATAACACCACTGGAAACAATATACGATGAACTGTCAATAAATCCTCAGTAATGGTTGTTAACGAGCTTATTATGAAGACAACAGACGGAAACTGAGAAAGAATCGTGGACCATACGATTGATTTAAGGCGAAACAGAACATCCAATGCGCTCGTGGTGTATATAGACAAATATGAACAACTTCCGGACTGGAATAATGCAAAAACTTCACGCGATGTAGTGTTTAAACAGATGAGGAACGTCTTAGAAGCCCTACGAGCAATAGAGTGGGCTTCACCAGCTGGTCGAAGTGATCGGCCAGGAAAGCAACGAGAGAGCGAGTGAGTACACAGCACGAGTGAAGCTGGCCAGCCTGTAGCAGCGGCCTTAGCAGAGAGCGTGTAGCCGGCTTCCCACTGTCGTGTGGTCCCTGAAGGAGACTTTATGAAGTTAGATCGTCCAAGGAAAAAGTCTTGGTTCTAACCAGATGTTTTCATAATGACCCCTTTTACAAACAAACACACTCTGTGCTATTGTCCATGAGTTAGCATGGGCCCATCCGGTGTCGGGTCCACATGGTTTTGAATTCTGGCAACGGCCGTCGACCCACACCCAACCCTGGTTGTTCATCCTTCCTTCGGGTATAGCAAATAAGTTGATACCTGGCGTGTGTGTGTGTGTGTGTGTGTGTGTGTGTGTGTGTGTGTGTGTGTGTGTATGTGTGTGTGTGTGTGTGTGTATAAAAGTAGGAAAAAGACATACGTAAATAACAGCTTAAGAGACACGGGCAGTGCGAGATAAAACTCCCTTCCCATACACACAAATGATAATATCACACACACACACACACACACACACACACACACACACACACACACATACCCACACGTACATATTATATATATATATATATATATATATATATATATATATATATATATATATATATATATTTATATACATATATATATATATATATATATATATATATATATATATATTTTTTTTTTTTTATACTAATCGCCATTTCCCGCGTTTGCGAGTTAGCGTTAAGAACAGAGGACTGGGCCTTAGAGGGAAAATCCTCACCTGGCCCCCTTCTCTGTTCCTTCTTTTGGAAAATTGAATTATATATCCCTAGCACCTAACGATAACTTTCTCTACTGCCTATAAATTCAAGTCAAATAAGACCCAATATAATTTTCACATATCGAAGTCGCATCAAACGATAACCTAACAAAGTTGCCTTAACCTCTAGCAGGGAATGACGTTGTCCTATATCCTGCAGAGCCCAGCCTGAGGAGGACCTTAACCTAGACCAGTCCAACGGCAACGTCTTGGCCCCTCCTGGACACGACCCAGACGTCGAGGTCAGGTCGCTGTCCCATGACTTTGGCGAAGTGGAGGAAGCAACGACGACGGAACCAGCCCACAAGAGTCTGCGGAAGCAGGATCTGGTCTGACGCCTACAGGTGCCCTGTTCACTCTGGCGAAGGTCTGTGATAATGAAATCTTCCATTAGAAACAAAGCTGGCCATCCGGGGACTCCTGCCAACGCTTCAGCATCCCATGGCTCGTCTCCGGATATGAAGAAGCGGCAAGATGCAGCGTCATGGTCTCTCCATTTACCGAATCTAGTATTTTGTTTCTGTGTGTGGCTTTTATTATCATAGCGCCGGCCTTGCCTTCTGAGATTCACTTGCTGGCCAAGATGAGTGTGTGTATGCGCGCGCGTTTGTGTGTGTGTGTGTGTGTGTGTGTGTGTGTGTGTGTGTGTGTGTGTGTCGTGTGCTTTAAGTGCACACATCTGTCTGTTCCCTGTACAAACATTATTCAAACCTTAACCAGCCATTGGAGTAAAAGAAAAAAAAAATCACTGTGATATTGAGTATTTTGTGGTAAACGAGAAAAAAACTGAGAAAAACAGTAGGTGCTCATCAACACAGTTACTAAGTGTACAGTCCATCCTTCATACCGTTTCCTTTGGCCTTATTATTACTGTGTGAGTGAGACTTTATAATACCCAGCGAGACGAACATATCGCTATTACCTCGAGTGGACGGTGTTGCCAGTGACGGCAGCATTTGGTATGTTCCCTCACTACGCAAGGCAACCTATGGATCATTACCTGAACGATTTATGTATATAACAGATCTCAGGAAGTTTTGGTCTGGCTAAAGCTTATTCGGGGCAGAAGATGCTCGAATACTATATTTTGTCGTGGTCAGGTGAAAGAATCTCATACAAATTGTACTTTGTTATATTTGTTATAAAAACCAGGGGGGGTGGTGGCTTTTATCTACAGTAATCAAATTTGAACTACTGACCATGAAAATTTCACTTATATGCTACCTGTACATTGCCAGAGTTACACTAAGATTAATCTAAAAGTTGTAAACGTTGGGGGGAGGCACGTAACAATTGATAGAAATAAGGTCTGTGCATCTGTCATGGACTAGGCTATAACTTCCTATCGCAAAACCATACCGCCATTCGCTGTTAGGTGTTGTGGTGCCAAGGGAAATGTATCTCGTAAAAGTCACACTCATATATAATGTTAAAGTTTCTGAAGTGTTTACATCTGTACTAAAGACTTTGGATGGCGGCGGTGTTCAACTTCGAGTTACATCAGTGAATAATGTAAGACTTGCTTTTACATATAAAGAAAATTACGTTCAGGAACAATACCATTCAATAAAATGACCTATCATGTTCCCCATGGACAAAATGTTACACATAATTCTCAATAAACTGTCTTACTATGGTCCTATAAACCTAAAGGACTGACTCGTTAAGCACCGTGTTAACACGCTGACGGACACGATACGTACCTAGAGCAAGCATCGTTCTTCTAAAGAAATATGTTTTTCTTCAGGAAACAGCTATCAGGAACAAATACAGCACAGCTACTTGAAAACTGGTTCTCAACGACCTGCTGCTCCTAGAGGGTCAATATTTTCTGAAAGAAGTATCTTGTTCCTGAGGGGAATCAACACTCCTAATTGGGCATTATATCCTATCACACATAGAAAGAGGTATGTTTTATCGATGTGAAGTAGACATATATTTCATTTTTCTCGGGGTAATGTTACTGCTGAAGGAAATTCTTGCTCGAGACAAATGATCCCTTGAGGCATACCGACTTTCTATCTGAGCGTGAAGATCATTTACAGATAATATACCTTCATAGGTAACGTGTAACGTCTTATCCAGAATCCTAGTACGCGAAGCCGGACATCGATGCGCCGTCAGCAGTGATGTTGTACCTTCTCATGAGCATGATGTTTCCTCAGGAAAGGAACATGTGCTCCTATTGAGGGACATGTTGTGTCTATTTCCACAGTGTTCCATGACCTGTTCCACCAGCCTGTGTGGTTTCCCCCGAGAATGATGCGGTCTCGCGGCACGGTGGTGTCCACCTGAGGTGTTGAAGTCTATCATGTGCGACTTTTCTAAACCATCACTGTATCTCTCCTTATCCTCAGTCCTGTAACGTTTTATCCTGTAACATTTTCTCCATGTCTGGTAATGTGAAAGAGGAAGGTGATTTATGACACCATATCGAAGATAGGAACTTTTCATTAAAGCAACAAATTGCGATTTGTTTCAGAAAATATTTCGCATTAGGTTCATCAGCTTTGAGGTCATGAACACTCATTATGGAAGTATACCCATTTGTTTCATACATGGAAAAGAAAAACAATGGGTCTTTTGATGTACTTGTGCCAACATTGCCCAGGGGCTGAGAGCAACTGTTGGGTCTTTTAAATATCGCAGACGAACGACATTCAGCTAAAACTTTTGTATATCATACACAGGTAACACATTTTCGAGTGGTGATATTCATCACTAGTATTAGCATTATGAAGATAGACGACTGAACTTTACTTTACCAGGTTAGTTCTCCAATGTTTGCTGTGTAGAAGCTCTTTTCCCTAACGCTGTTGTCCGTTGACCAGGGAAAAGCAAGGGCTACATACACGCTATTTTTCTTTCTTTCTTTCCTTAGACCAGGAAGATTCTTCTATAGGACAATGTCGAAGTGATACCTTATTTTCTTTGTGGTGAGGACAAAAGGATGATAACGAAATCAGTAGCAATATTTCTACACGTAGGGGAGAATAGAACTGGTCAGTTTCTTCGATAATTTCCTCAGCTGGTCTAGTACTAAGAACAAATTTAGTGAGTTTAATGCGTGGGCCGAGTGGAATGCCTCCACAGGCAGGGTAGTATGACACGGTTACTCCGACACTGACGCTGCACGGGCAGCAGGAGGAGCAGCAGGGTACCGTTCGAAGTTCTCTCCTCTCTACTGCTCCATTGATATGTTTAAGACAGTTTTCCAACAGGTCCCCAAATCTTTAGTCATAAAACATATCTGAGTGCATATATATATATATATATATATATATATATATATATATATATATATATATATATATATTAGATTTGATAGAAGAGATTTTTGAGACACTTTACATCGAGTAGTATTCATTCCTCTTAGACTTTCAGATCCTGAGCAATTTATAAACTCTAATGAGAAAATTTAATTACATACCGGATTCACTGTTCTCTGGGCAGTTTCGATTAGTTTGGCACAACATATTTAAAATACATACGTTATTAAAGGAAAAGGTTATGATATGCATGAGAAAAATAGGCTTCCTGAATTATCTCTTCATAAGTTTTAAGATAATATTTCATATATGATATCAACGTAAGAATTAACCTTTTAATAGGGAGCATATCTAAATTTGTACTGGACAAGAAAGAAGGAGATGGCGTCCAGTATGCAAAGAAGTTACAAGTAATCAAGAGATTCTTTGTGACTGATATAAAGTGTGTAACATCACGGAAATGAAGCGACCAACTTTAGGTAAACAAACTGAAACATCTGGTAGTGTCCGTCAGTGATCAACCCTACGGTAACCGTATGACTGCAAAAATAGGAGTGCCATTGGGTAGTTACATTCCCCTGTGATGAAAATTTATAGTCAACTGATAATATTAGTACGAAAACCTACAATAACCCTTCTTCACCTTGACCCAACATGCGCACTCAATCCCGACCACAGAGTCGAGCATGAGAAAAGGAGCTACTCGCTACACTTTTAAGAGATTCAGATTAAAAAGAAACATCGAATGCTAAAAGATTTCTTACAATATATTTAATCCGGTAACGTACCCAGAGAGAAAAAAAAGACCACCATTCAACCCACAGTGAAAAGAGACTTCTGAGTTTACTTTCAGAAAATATAAACATCTATATTTACGAAATGAAATAATACTTCGTTGGTGAAAAGTTATGTAGGTGACCTGAGAAGTTTGACCCACTTAAAATCGCCGTTTTCGTTCATGTTTTATTGTGTCCAACTATTTACTCAGACTGAATGGTAAGGTGTTACTTTCCAGAGAAAATATAATTTGAAAAGTATCCGAGTATGAGTGTAGCGAAACGAACAGTAGTAACTCGTAATTCTTACGCTGTTTTTCTGCAATGCCATTGTGCTTGAAATTGTCTCATCGTCCCAGGGGTTGGGGGTAGGGGGTTCTCTTGCCCCTTCCACCATTCACAGCTCAACGATTTTGGTATTTCCTGATAGCCGTTAACCCACTGACTAGATGGAAACATGTTGACATAAAATAACTTGGCTACACAAGATTTTTCTTTGATAAACCTTGCAGGGGGTACCTTGGAAAAGCAAGATATTTAATGTTAACTTGTTATTCCTCATCAGAAGACCACAAGGCCTACCATGTAATACCAGAGAAGTCATGCTGTGAATGTGGTGGCGGGTGTACGACGACCCCTCGCAGCCTCGTCCCTATATCATCAAGGTTTCATGAACGTTGCAATTTCGACTATTACTCTGAATATCATCATTTCATTTGGGCTCTGTGAACACTATCATTCAAGACCACATAGTTAGACACGGAAAGGTCAGGATATAAAGCTTCCCAGATTAGTGCTCTCTTGATCATTATCAATAGTGCCTGATACTTTTTAAAAGCCTTCTGAATATATTATATATATATATATATATATATATATATATATAAAGCAAAAATGGGTATGTTTGAGGGAATGGTGGTTCCAACAATGTTGTATGGTTGCGAGGCGTGGGCTATGGATAGAGTTGTGCGCAGGAGGATGGATGTGCTGGAAATGAGATGTTTGAGGACAATGTGTGGTGTGAGGTGGTTTGATCGAGTAAGTAACGTAAGGGTAAGAGAGATGTGTGGAAATAAAAAGAGCGTGGTTGAGAGAGCAGAAGAGGGTGTTTTGAAATGGTTTGGGCACATGGAGAGAATGAGTGAGGAAAGATTGACCAAGAGGATATATGTGTCGGAGGTGGAGGGAACGAGAAGAGGGAGACCAAATTGGAGGTGGAAAGATGGAGTGAAAAAGATTTTGTGTGATCGGGGCCTGAACATGCAGGAGGGTGAAAGGAGGGCAAGGAATAGAGTGAATTGGAGCGATGTGGTATACAGGGGTTGACGTGCTGTCAGTGGATTGAATCAAGGCATGTGAAGCGTCTGGGGTAAACCATGGAAAGCTATATATATATATATATATATATATATATATATATATATATATATATATATATATATGGCATCACATGAGCCGTTATCATGATTATCCATGATGTAAAGGTTCAGAATGCCATCTGGAGAGTTTATAACTAAGGATGACGATGGTTTCCACCACCTGCCCTCTGCCTTCCCGGGTGATGGCGCTCTTCAACATATAATAGAAAGAAATTTAAGCGTAAAAAGTATATAGAAACAGTCAGAAATCATATGTAATACGTTTTCAGCTTTCACAAACTGATAACATAACTTTGGGTGTTGTGAAGCAGCTCAACACGGCTGGACGAAGCAAAATAATTTGTCTTTCCCTGTGGCCAGGTCCTGCCCAGAGGAGGTGCAATATTTTAGTGAATATGCAACAATATATATATATATATATATATATATATATATATATATATATATATATATATATATATATATATATATATATATATATTAACCACCAATAGAATTATCCTAAAAATTAGAAAGAGCTGAATCCGATGTTGTGTATGTAAAATAAACTCCGATTGAAAGCTACATTATACTTTGAGAAAATGGAAACAACGGTAATAACCAGATATCGTATTATGCATAGTCTGATAAAGGAAGGGATATTAGTTAATTATAGTTCTATTCAAATTAGATTCCTTATTCCTCCCAACATACGCAGTGCCGAACCGTTGAGGCGTTTACAAAAACTGTTACAGATGAATTTAGAATTTTCATCTAATAGTCTTTCATAATTCTTCAATGTTCAAACTAACGAACAAAAATCAATTTGTAGAGGCAGGAATAACGTAATTAGAAACCAATGAAAGATATCACAGTTAACTTTCACTTTTATCTCATTTTGATGGGTAGGAACATGCAGACCCTTATGAGCCTACAAACACTAGATGATAGTTCGAGATATAAATAAGTTTACTCCCCTGCAGGAAAGTGTCGTTAAATGCTTAAGGATATCGTCATGTATATCTAGACGAGAGCACGATCATTCGTAATGGAAAAATTACATCCAGTGTCCTATCCTGGAGAAGGTGTATACTAGTGGAGCGTCATTGCATCGTATACGGATTTACGTCGTACAGGATTTACGTCGTAAATGGATTTACGTCGTATACGGACATGCGTCGTACATGAATTTGCCGAAAAGTGAATTATATTCCTTGACATCAGAATGATATACGAGTTGCTCTTTTTAAAGTAATACGAGAAATTCTATGCATAACCAATTATGAACCAGACCATATAATGTAATGCAGGAACAACATTCATCACAACTATCATTTTTGTCTTTCACACAATATTTGGCAGCGAAGATCACACGCAGTCTTAACAACGTTGCATTGCACTAATATCTAGGAAGGAGGGGAATTGCTAGGTTTACAAGGTGTTGTAAAAAAAAAAACCCACATCGTACGAACGTTACCCGCTGATCATTACGAACGCAAGATCAGGAGCGTCAAATGTGCTTTTGGGAGACTAGTGGACTTTTGTTCACCCGCCGTTGAAGAGGCGAATCGGTCTGAATCAACGAACACATATGTTATTGATGAGTATATCTGTTCTTGGGAATAATTTCCGAAGTTATACCGTCTGAAAAAAGTCATACCGTCTGAAAAGTATTTGTTTTACTCACGCACAAGTAGTACAATTGCAATGGAACACAGGACAATGAGTGACCAGTATAACGAAAGGTGGAAATCGTTTGTGACGAAGATTACTGAAAGTACTTATGAGGTACGAAGCATTAAGTCGCCATTCTGAGTATTTGACACATAAGTGATTTTCTCTACCACTATCTTTGTATGATCACGTATTTTGATCGAGTTGAGAATGATAAACCAACAGAGGATGTTTGAATAAGGTGTTTGCTCTACTGAATTTGTATAAGAAATCTACACGTTTTTCATTTCAAGTAAAGGTTGGTGGATCCATGTGTCTTCTTAACTAAATAAACATCTTTTCTTTTTCGAGTATAGGGCGGTAAGTCCAACTGTTTTCTTCATAAACACTTATTATCTTAATCAAGCCGAGGACGAGATGTTCCACTGGTATCCACGTAATCTCTCTGTTTTATTCAAGTCGAGGACGAGAAGTTTCATATGCTGTAGAAACAAACAGTTTCTTTCAAGTCCAAAATGGAGAGTCCATCTGGTCTCTGCAAATGGAATCCAAATGGCTTTAACACGTGTCTTGACCCAAGTTACAGGGAGGTGAAACCAACTGGTTTCTACGGTGTTTTACACGTACTCATGTTTTCAGACAGCAAATGCGATCGAGCTGACTTTGAATGAAAGAAAATAAATTTATTTCCCACAAGGTGACCAATCATGTGCAACTATGGCGGGTCGTGTTTTGCCGTAATGACAAACTTTCAATAACTGAGTATTAGATGATCAGTATTCTAACAACCCATCATATCATAACCTTATCCTGTTTCCGGACACAAGAGTATTAGAAACGAAACACAACCTATCCTAAAGGCGTGGGGATTATTCACGGGGGTAAACATGGTCACTGATATGAGAATAGAATTATATTTTGATATTCTAAATCCAAACACTAGATACATATATAAAGGAGTAGTTGAAACACAAATGTTACATGAAATCTACTTAATTCGTTTGAAAACCAAAATCAAGAAAGTAAACTCTTCTGGTTGAGCTTCGATGCCCTAATTACCGCATCGAAGTAGCTTTCCAGGTCGAAGACGTAATGACTCAAAAAAGCACAACCAGAGGACCTCCTAACCCACAGGCATAACGTCACGTTACGTAGGGAAGTTCATTCATATTTCGTTGGGGTTGCGAGCAGGCTGTGTATAATGAGACGACGCAAAAAAATTACTTTTCTATATTGGTCTCCTGCAGAGCAACGAAACCTTGAGGCGCCGCCGGTAGAGAACAAATAAGAATCGTGCGCAGTTGGACATTTTTTTTTTTGGGTGGGAGGGGGTTGGACTTTGTTCAATA
The DNA here is from genome assembly GCF_036320965.1 of Panulirus ornatus. Classification (NCBI taxonomy): domain Eukaryota; kingdom Metazoa; phylum Arthropoda; class Malacostraca; order Decapoda; family Palinuridae; genus Panulirus; species Panulirus ornatus. The sequence continues at coordinate 22,494,844 of NC_092226.1, forward strand.
TGAAATATTTCTATAACTTCACTTATGTATCATTTTTAAGATGTTTCAGGTTGTTATGCTAAAATGAATAAAATCTAAGTACGCCCCTACCTTTTCATTGCCCCATCCATCCTTAAAAATCTAAAACAAAATCATTTCCTGATGGCGTAGTGACGCTGACCTTATGCTTCGGTTTTCTGTATCGCAGGATTTTGTTGGCTTGGGAAGGTGGTCCTTTATCCTCATGATTCAAGGAAAGGTCAGAGCAAATTTCTGGAGAACCGATTTACTCGTCATTTCAGGAGCAAATAGAAAAGCATTAGCCATTATTACCACTGTCTAGGATCGTCACCAGGAACTCCTTCTTAGATAGTAAGGCGTTCAGTCTGAATCAGTGATTAGTCAACATCTGTTCTCAGGAGGAACTTAAGTTTCTAAAAATGTGGCAAGATTTTCACGTGAGGTCTCATACGTCAGTGAAAAACAGCGTACACATGAACGATGGTGAACGTTTTAGTAAGACTCCCCAGTTAATTTTCCATCCACACGTTCAGGTTTAACCGGGCAATTCTGGTCTGCACAGTTAAAACCGAGTGGTAAAATTGAGCATGGGTAGCGGCCCTAATTTACACCTTCAGCATAAGACGGGAGGTGTGAGTTTGTGGAGGTGTGGCCACCAGACACAAAACTCCTCAATTTCTGTCTACCTACTCTCTGACGCACGCCCATCCCCTTCGGGAACTACCTTAAAGGAGTGGCCACGGAGAAAGTCTTCGTAACTGGTGAACTCTAGCGCCGCTTAACAAACCACTGGCAGAGAGCAACTGTATCGAATGTTCCAACCTACCATTACTTAATGCTCTCACTTAACTGTTCTTACCTACTGCTACTGCCTCATGCCTAGGTCGCAGTGCTCCCAGCATGAAAATCTAGAGTTACGAAGAATTAGTTGCGTGTGTTAAGTAGTGTAATGTGTGACAAGGAAAGATTGGATGTTTGCGGATAGAATGACAGCACTCCACTCGTTCACGGGTGAGGCAGAGGGAAAAGACAACTAACTGGGTCATACGAGTGCAATTTCACAACCACTCACTGCGCAGCCCCGATTTCTCATGATTTATATAAAAAGGTATTCAAATATTAGTAAGTATAATTAAGTGATCATAATAAAAAGGAAGATAATAACCATCCCATCAATATATATATATATATATATATATATATATATATATATATATATATATATATATAGATATAGATATAGATATATATATATATATATAGTTAACTGTCATAATACATGACAGCTAGAGACTGAGTGTGAACGAATGTGGCCTTTGTTGTTTTTTCCTAGCGCTACCTCGCACGCATGCAGGGGGAAAGGGGTTGTCATTTCACGTGTGGCGGGATGGCGACGGGAATGAATAAAGGTAGCAATTATGAATTATGTACATGTGTACATATGTATATGTCTGTATGTATATATATGTATACGTTGAAATGTATAGGTATGTATATGTGCGTGTGTGGACGTGTATGTATATATATGTGTATGTGGGTGGGTTGGGCCATTTCTTTCGTCTGTTACCTCGCTGACGCGGGAGACAGCGACAAAGTATAATAAATGAATAAATAAATAAATGAATATATATATATATGTATATATATATATATATATATATATATATATATATATATATATATATATATATATATATATATATATATAAACGTAGCAAAATTTTCGTTAAAACAAGCAAGATGGCATCACTGTCCACTGAGATCTACGATCATACACTGGTGGCCGAACAGCCGCTCCACACGGGGCTACGTGTATAGTAAGAGCGTGTGTATGTCGTCTTCGAATCATCCTTAACGCCTGAAAGTGATCAAGATCTTTCGATGGGTGGATGTAGCAGCTTGTCGTTGACTGCCTTCATGACCCTATTAGTTGACAGGCCTTGAGACCAAACAATCATTCAAGAAACAACCAGGATGATCGTGGAATTCACACGGTGAAAGTTACTTTTATATTGGTGATCTGCTGTCCTGTAAGGAGAGGAATATTTCTTGCGCGCACTGAAAATAAATCATACAGACATAGACGGATAATGTCGGGTTGATCATTTGATAAACCAAATTTCGCGTTTTTTGGCACCAAATCTTTAAAACAGACGGTAACAATGACATCGAGTGATTTACGTCTTTTATGGTTAGAATTTATACAACTCAATCGTTTGCATTCAGAGAACAAACATATAAATGCATTGAGAACTATTACACGAACATCAAAACACAACAAGTGCTTTAGGAATACTCCTGCGTTCCATGTTACCGGCCGTAGCGTCCTCCACCTCCCTCTGCCCCACCCTCACACCTTCCCTCCTCCCTCAGTGCTGCACCCCCTAGTTCACTGAATACTTCAACAATCTCCTGGGAATCGATCACAATGCAATATTTATAATATTCCCCCTGAAGAATATCCAGTCCCCATATGTCAAAATCTAAAAGCTAGAAGCGATTATAGAACTTACAGCAAAGTCCTTGCATGGAACATCATGGCAAAATCAGCTTCTCTCGCCAGAGGTACAATCCCTCCCCTCCTATACCCACCCTGTAAAAAGATAAAACTACCCTTTCCTTCGCCCTCCACTCACCAGCCCTACCTTAACTAACCCTACAACCTAATGCACGCTGGGTCGAGCCCTGGCTCTTTACCTCATACTAAAATTCACTTCCTCTAACCATACGTTTCAGCGGCGGACAAACGCTGGTTTTCACAAATTTCTGCTAAACGAATGGTTGTATCACTATGATATTTCAGCACACTATCCTTAACACCCGGACCTAATTTATGGCTGACATACCACATTGCTATATGTGCTATGTGAGGAGTTTACTGAATGATATTAAGCCTACGCCCGTCATCATATCGAAGGCGTTATAGAGAATCGGACGAGTGTGGGGTACTCGTCTAACCCTCCCTCAACACCTCGAACACCCCCCAGACCTCTCCTCCCCTCCCTAACTACCCCAATACCGCAGTATCTCCCTCCCCATTTCCGTCTTCACCCCCATATTTACACCATCCATTGTCTATATTTGATTTTGTCGTATTCTAATTACGTACATAAATAACAGGTATGACAGTATGTATATACGTATCATACATTAGTAATAATATGTAATACAGTTATTGTGTGTGGACGTGAAAACCAGAGTGCGTCAAACGACCATGAAAGCAACAGGTAATCCCGTTGTTAATAACCGACGTGTCGACGGCGACCAGAAGGATGAAGTCAGTTTTGGTTTTGGACAACCAAATGAAATCGTTTATGGTTACTTCATGTGTTCTTTACGTTTTTAAATAAGAAAAATATGCCTTGATATAATATCCCCAGTCCCCCATATCGCCTCCCCCTCTCTGAGGTATGGGGTACCCCCATCCCGAGGCTACAACTCTAGCGACTGCTGAGGCGCGGTCATCATCATCAGCAACAATGTTGTCCTTCTGCCTCCGTGGATGCAGGACTGCGTTTGTTCTTCGTCTTGTCACGTTGTACAAACGTGAATGCATCCGCGGTAGAACGTACATAAGTTTGAATAGGTGCGTAGACAATATCTTCTGGTTCGAACATACATTATTACATTTATATACATATGAAATATGAAAGTAAAGCAGACTGTATTGTGTCGCAACGTCATTAATCATCATAGTGAGGTGAGACGAAATGTGTAACATAACATTAATTCTTATGCACACAGGCCTTACGAGCACAGGCCTTACGAGCGAGTTGCGCACATCGTGGGCATGACTGTGTCAAGAGTGAGGGACATAGTCAACACCACCACCACAGCCTCCCTTTCCACACCGGCACCACCACCAACTACATCGGCTGTTTGTGATAACTTTACTGTCAGTGCAATACGGCGCCACATCCACAAGAAGTTTTCGGAAAAACAATATTTAACACTGAGAGTCATAACATCGAACATGAAAACACATGATATCCTCCCAGAGGATACCTCTGACACAACAGTCTGGCGGATCCTGCATACCATAGGATTTCAATACAGACTGTCACAGCGAAAGATGTATGTAAGGAGGGTATCGCTGGACGTTGTGTCGTCGGATTGACGCTCTCCGGGCTCTACAGCGCCACCGAGAGGAGGGAAGGAAGGTGGTATATGTGGATGAGACGTGGTTAACCACCAGGATGGGCCACAGTAGGGAGTGGGTAGATACCACACAGGCTCCAAGCAACACCACGTCAGGTACCACTAGGTGAAGGGGAGCGATTTGTAGTGGTCGCAGGTGGCACGGACGAAGGCTTTGTTGACGGCTCATACCTGTGCTACCCAGCCAAGACCAACCAGGGTGATTATCATGGAGAAATGAATGCCGAACTGTTCCTGCGATGACTAACAACGCAGTTCCTTCAGTCACTGCCAGAGCCATCGGTACTTGTGCTAGACAATGCACCATACCACAGCCAGCTAACGGAGGAGAGTCGATGCCCTACCACAGCCACCAGGAAGGCAGACCTCATCAGGTGGCTGGAGCAGCGCAAGATTTCCATCCCACCTGCTGCTGCCACTCGCCCTGAGCTGCTGGTCCTCTGCCAGCAGAACCGTCCACATCCCCAGTATAAGATCGACAACACCATCCGTATGTGGGGCCACCAGGTCAGAAGGTTGCCACCTGGCCACCCCGAGCTCAACGCCATCGAGCAAGTATGGGGATTTACGAAGCGTCATGTGCGCTCCACACTCCAGCGGTTTGCCCGGACGGACCTAAAGGCAAGATTGGAAGAAGCCAGGCAATTGGTACACAAAGACGTGTGGGCGGGAGCTGTTCAGAACTCCCGTAAATTTGCAGAAGAATACTGGAGGACTGACAACATACACGAGGGAGTCGAACCAGGTAGTATTAACATCGCCAGTGATGATGAAGACCATAAGGACTCTAAAATCGACCTTCTACATACTACATGTATGCAAATATGCTGTTGTACAGTAATTATCAACCTGAAATACGTCTTGCGTCTATGGAATTGTATCATACTGTTAGTTAATAATCATACCTATACATATACACCTACATAACATTCTATCATAACTATATACTAAAGTTATGGGAAAATAGGGAGGGACACAAGGTTGGGTGAGGAGGAGTTAGGGGGAGAAGAGGAGGGATAACGAGGGCGAGAAGGGGGGGAATTGGGAGGGTGTTAGGGGGCCACACTTTCCTTCGAAAGCGTCAATATGACTACTCGGCTTTGTATTATTTTCATGAGTAAACTCCTCACATAACACATATAGCAATGTGGTACGTCAGCCATTCATTTGGCCCGGGTGTTAAAGATAGTGTGCTGAAATATCATAATGATACAATGGATCGTTTACGATATTTGCGAAAAACAGCGTTTGATCGCCGCTGAAACGTATACTCGTACAGAAATCACACAAAGAAATTAGATGGACTTCCTTGATCTGCATTCTTGCTTGCTCTCATGTCACCGCTCTCCATAATGTAACCCTAACACCTCCCCTTTCCCCACCCCCTTACCATTACCCTAACGTTCTTCCTCTTCCACACTACCCCTACATCTCTTTCCTCAACCCCCTTCTGCCACCCCCCCAACACTATTCCCCTTTCCAGATACTCCTTACCATTCTCCCTCTGCCTATCACTCTAACATTACCCCTATATCGTGTGTCAGTCAAATGGTGAAGCTTGACAAAGCGAAACGGGACTCATGCAAATGTTTATCCTCATGATGTGGTCTCTTACAAATCTATTTATGATGAACATGCTGTACATATAGCATTTAAAACAAGCAACCATTAAGAGTCAACATGAAGCGCGCCATCTTTGATATCTGTAAGGAAATGTTTGCTCATACAATGATAAAAGCTTCGAAATCGGATGGCGGCCGGACTCTAGGAGCTCAAATTTTCGACTGAACCGTTCGAAGACTCAGACTTGTTGCGCTATTCTTGTTCGCGACTGTATGTATGTAGGTCAAAAGAGGTTAGTTTAAACGTCGTGAGACATCCACTCTTTACGGTTTACTAGTGTGTCCTTATCTTCATTACTGAGTTTAGTTTTGAACATTCCACTTCAAAAACGACACAGACAGAAAGCAGAAATTACGGTATAGAGGCAAGTAGTAAGACGATTAAGAAACAAATCATTTGAGAGCCAACTAGCGATTTAACACGCTCAAGTGTAGGGCCAAATAGTTGCCCTCTGGGTCCGGGCTCTGGCGCCAAACACATTTACTCCATTTACACTGAAATACGTTTTCACTCAGCTAGAAAAGTTTTTTTTTTTAACCAAAACGATCCACCAAAGTTTACCTATAAATTCTTTTAGCTAAACGTTTCTAAAAACTAGCCAATTCTATACAAAACCACGGCGAAAAAAAAGATACTTTATAACATGCGTGTGTAAAAATGTGGTTTCTAAATCATCTACAGAAAACATAACTATCTAGTTATATCATCTATAGATTTCACTACAATTAAAGCATAATCAAAGAAATGAGGTTAAATCATACGGAAACAAACGCCACCAACTTGTGTCTAAGCCTCGAGGTCTTGTTCAGTGCTTCACCGCTGGTCAGGCATGGCGAACGCTGTGATCTTCATGACATCAACAACAAAAAGTTCACACTTAAGTAATGTCTGTACATCCGATACAAATGATTTAGTTTCACCAGGCATTGTTCTTATATCCTCCTGAATTTGAGAAAAAAGATTGAAAAAATTGCCTTAAAATACGGAAAACAACTATACCGACACAGACACTCCAAACACTGAAATGAGACGCCAGCGTTCTGGGTAAACTGACTACTTTTAACAAGGTTGGACGGATGTGCCAAACGTATGATATAAAAACATGCCACCAGCAAAGCGACTAACACTTATGAAAACCAGCGATGCATTGTAAAAGGAGCACTAAGATTACTTATAGTATGAAACACCCGAAGTATTTGAACTAATTTACCTTGAAAAAGGAGTCAAGAGATTATTTGATACTGGTATGCAAAATGATCCAGGGTTTCGACGGTCTCGATGTATGTGAATATTCAATGATTTTTTTTTTTTCACTCGTTGCGATGGATTCAAAGATACTTTTTCCAACACAATTATTAGTAAATGGGATGATAGACCTTCCTATGTAGATTAGTGTTGCTTTTTTGTTTTCTTTGTCAGTTTCCTGGAGACAAAAGATTTTATACCGGGAATGAGTATGGAAAGATGAGTGAGTCGTTACCACCAAGACAACAATGGTTTACCGACTGACGATGTATTACAAATTATCCGGAGCGAGAAATACATACCTGTTAAACTTAAGCGGCTGCCACTGGGCCATAATCCTTTGGTAGATTTGTTTGTGAAAAAAAATAGCAAAATGCTCTCATCAAGAAACGTTTGCTTCAGTCTGTCACCTAACTGATATTATTGCCAGATATCTCGATTAACCTCTACATCTTGCTTACACAAGGGTTTGACATCTTTATCGTTTACTTCATTTTCTTTATCTTCGCGAAGTATTTATTTTGATTTCAGAATGTCGTACCATATGTCTGGAATATGATCCTAAACACCTTGTGATGCTAATTGAAGTATGTTGTTGAAGTCAGTATCCAGTTATTAAAATGTGTCTCTCCTCGGATATTATATTGTGGAATCGCAAGTAGTATTCACACGTTCAGAGCCACTTGCTTTACACATACCTTCATTCAAAGGAAATATATTACAAACAAAAAAACTTTATTGAAACAAGTTTTATAAACTTTTAGAAAATAGTTAACAAAGACAATATGTTACCTATAATGTACAGTCCAAGATACATTATGTGGACAGAAAAGAATATAGTGATATATCACATATACCGAATACAGTAAAAATTCACTTAAAAAACTGGTGGGCAAAAAACCCTGTTCCACAACTGAATAACGAAACTACCTTGTCATCTCACAACATAACTGGTCAGCAGGTACGATCTTATTACGTACGATGACAGTGAATATCACTTTAGCTTTTGATGATGTCTGAGATCTCTTCTCCTATAGCCATGGATGTAGCTAGAAGTCTATGTGATCAGAGAAAAGGTTAGAATAGCCGCGAATCTAAGGGGATCTTTTTTTTACGTTATATAATACTCCAGTCACGGACAGAAATCCACGTCGAAGAAGGTTACTGAGAGGATGAAATGAGAAAAGATGAAAAATATCTCAAGAATTTCGGAGAAAATGGAAAACCCGCTTATTAAATAGGGTCATGCTATAGTAGTTGGGAAGGACACAAAGACGTACAGTAGCTTGCAGAGTAATACATGGTGCAATTAATGGCAGGGGCAAGCAATCAGCCAACTACTGGGAGCAAAAACCAATCTGATGTTTACAGTATAGAAGAGAGAGAACCAACATTGCTGTGTGGGATAAGTGGGTCAGGTAGTGACGTCAGACTGGGAGACGGGTATGTCAAACTGCTCTAAGATGAACTCTTTCTAGTAAGCATGTAGAGCTAAAGTTTCCCCAGATTTTTTACTTTACGTTGAAGGCTACATTGGCCAGTGGCAACTCAAAGATGGGCCGTTTTGATTATTGTTTCTCTCCCTACACCTCGAAGCTTTAGAACTCTCTACCTTTTCATACCTTTCTCAATAACTTTGACCTGGTACACTTCAAAAGATCGGTATTTCAAATGCAAATTCGTAAATAATTTCCCTTGTCTCTTTCCCTTTCATTAACCTCTCTACATTTCAATTAAGACCCGGCATTGATATGGACTTTTGTTCGTGAGTGGGGCCTCCAACGTAAACAAGAAATGTATACTTCTAAACATGTTGAAGAAAAATCTGTAAGCATCAAGTATGGAAGTCACTGTTGCCGGAAGTGTAAGATGCAAGGAACCAAGAGGGTATAAGTTGTAGTATCCGGAAACGAAAGAAGTCAGTATTCTAGAAGCCAGTGAGACCTGCAGTGGAATAATGGTTGTAGCCAGAGTTGTCAGCTAAGGTACAAGTAGCCTAGTCGTTATTGCAAGTGGAAGCTTAGGAAGTAGAGGTCTGTATAGCTAAACAGGCAGCCATGAGCGCAGCACTTATTGTAGGTAGATGTTATAAGTCCTGGTTGAAGACGCAGCGTCCGGCCACAAACACCCGCACGATGTTTCTGTCGTCGCCGTTGAACAGGAACCTCTGGATCTTCTCCTCTGCTGTATCCTGGAAGAGTTGTGTCCTTATCTTACAACAGCAAGATAGTTGTCAATATTCTTTCCCAACAATCTAGTTTATATTTCCTTCTGTGATCTTTTTTAATTCTATTTTTTGCTTTCACTTTTGTTTGTTTTGTTTCGACTTCATTCAAGAGTGTAAGTTATTGCTCGCACTTTGAGTGGAGCATGACATTAATATCCCTGGGTTATCTTAAGTTCTAGTAAAACTAAGCCTTGACATTATCTAATAAATGAAACTCATTATTCACCTGCAACATAACGGAGACGTAATTTCCTTTCAGCATAACGGGGACAAATTTCACGCTCCCTATATTTCATCACCTCTATCTAATAATCTTTTAAATTCATTATTCAGTTGTACGACAAATGAGATTCATTCCCAAGTACCTACACAGCGGGCAGTCATTATGATTATTTCGATGCAGCAGCTGTTTACTGTTGTCAGAACTCATTATCGCATTGCATCGCTGTTAAGACCTATGATTAACTCAATATTGGGCCTTCGCACTATCAGTCACTCATTCAACTGTCGAGTTATATAAGGATTGGACTAATTTTTCGGTGTCTGATTAACACTATCAAGATTTCATCCTGTTCCAATATAGCTTAGACATTTGTATTATAGATAGAATTCATTTCAGAACCGTAACTCAATTGAAAAACATCATAATTCACGTTTCATATTTTTCTCTCGCTTTTATTTTCCAATTTATGGTTGGTTTTGAGGTAAAACTCTGGGAGAAACGCTACTTTTATAGGTTTGATATCGTAGTATTTTTTTCATTGAATATTTGTTGCTACATAAGGGATTATACAAGAGTGGGATTTTGCTCTACTACCCTTGAATACTATCGTTATCGACTGACTCGTTTGTTGTAGGGTCATGAGGGATAGGGAAATGAGGAGTTAGTTAATAATTATATTGTAAAATACGAAAATCAAATGATATGCACTTTTAACGTTTAACGAAGAATTAGATATAACGTTTTCTTACGAAAAACACGCAGTACTACACATAACTTCGCATTGCTCTTTCGTTTGGACACAATGTAAACAGTGGATTCAGATATCTAAGAGGTATGAGAACCTGACCTGTGCGAGATATCTCGTAAGCATTGACTTGTGCCCAAATTCATTAGACATCTAAAAACACCCAACATAGTTCCGAGAATTAGGTTATCTCTGATTCAAATGCCACAAGTCATGGCGGCATTCACTAGTGTGCATAAATCGTGAAGGATATGAAGCACCTCTTCATTCTGAAGGCAAGTGTTCATGTTATTTTGCTGCACTATTTGCTTTGAATATCTACTTAAAAACCTAAAAAAAACTTGAATAGAATCTGAACAAGAGCCAGGTGAATGGTTTTAGTCAGCCGTCCGCAGCAAGGTTACCTCTTTAATGTGCTCGTGCTACGCATAAGGAGGACATTTGAAAATAACGGGACGCCTTAGGCTTCCACTGCGTTCGTATACAATTTGCAAATAGTTGCAGGTGTTACACCTAAAATCCCACACCGTACAAGACCTCCACACGTTGCAACGATACATTTCTGAAAATTCTCTTGATTTCCCTCATTTAGAAAGGTGGCTCCCATAAATTAGAAAATCGCCGATTTGAAAATCTTGCCCATTACTTGGACGTGATTCAGAATCTTATAGTTATCATTTTGGAGGGTATGAGCCGATATTCATCAGTTATGGTTGCTATGAGCCATACCGAGCTACTCTCATAGTTACGCCTCTAACATGTAGGAAAACAGGGCCGCTTAACTATCTATAGAAAACGATTCTAATATACAGGTAAACTTGCAGATTTCATGGTGGCTAAAGAATAGTTAAATGAAATTAGTTTGATAAATACTGATACTTCTCACATAGTCTATCCATCTAACGCTATATAGTCCTGTCATTCCCTACACTTTCTTCTTTACCTTTGAATTCAGAGACAAAGAACCAACTATATAACGTTGGTGACAACTGTACCTTCTAACATACCCATTTTTCCACTTACAAACCCTGACCTTTCCTTCCACATATTCATGCGCTTAGGTCTTTCGTCTTCTCCTTCATCCAGTAACAATTCAGCTACATATGATTACATCCACTGTTATGTTCTTAGCAATGTGCCTAAGGCACTCCACTTCCTCGAAGTCCTTTTCATTTAAAAAAAAAACTGACATTTAACCGGCCTTGTCTCTCTCCACTACTGAATCTCATTACCTTACTTTTATTCACATCAGCATTCCCAAATTGTTACAGTTCTTTAAAGTTCCAATCTAGGGGTTATGATTCTTTTTTCGTGTGTCTTGACCAACACTTTGCCAGTTTTGAGTAATGTTTCTATGCTAAGTATATTTCAGTATCAGCGGTTATACCAAGACAAATATTTTGTGACACTGTTTGATGTATAACAGAAGTAACATTCCGTAATATCAAGAGTTTTACGGATGCTCCTTACCTCATCAAAAACGTCCAGAGGTGTATTGGGGACTTCTGTGTCCACCAAGAGCGAGTCGAATTCTTTACCAACCTCAAAGTTTCCGATGCGATCTTCCATGCTTACCACTGCAAGTAGACAGCTATGATTTCAGTAGTGTACCACATCCATACCATGCATTAAGCAGAACTCTGATATACGTATCCAGAAAAATATTCCTGGGTCATACAATTAACAGTTACGAACGAGCTTCCTAACCAAGGCATTTCTAAGTATATCAAAGTATTACAAAAAGCAAAGTAGTCTCAAGAATGAGCACGCTTAAAATACTAGAACACGAGAGTAAACAGATACCTTGAGCGCCTCCGAGTGTGGCCAGGCGGAAGCACTCCTGTACGGAGAGCTGTTGGTAGTTGGGTCTCAGGATGGACAGGGTGTTGGACACGTGCACCGCGCACCTGATGGCATTCAACAGAGATGGACTGTAACCGGCCGAGCAGTCTGTGGAGGAGAGTGAGAGTGAACCTAAAGTTTCAGGAACTCACTCTCATGATGAGTTTTACTGCAGTGTATATTTATGTTTGAACAAGCAGCACCGCTTGCCTCTGGCCTACTGAGACCACAAAGAAGTGCTAATTACAATAAAGAAAATCTCACTCTATCACCCTAGTAACAGCTAGTTGTGTTGTAGGAAGAGATAGACAGATCCTAACTAGATAACTGAACTGTTAAAGGTTATTGTTGGATGCTGTGTGACGTCTTGTTTCCAGACCACGAAACTGTGTGAACTTTTGTTCTAAGATCAAGATATTGTCAGAGGTCTCATCCCGAGACCACAATGATGTGTGACGCTTTGTCTCAAGATCAATGTGATGCGTGACGCCTTATCATAAGACCTCGCTAATGTTCTCTTCCATGATTGAGCGATGCCTTGTGCCAATACTTTTACTTCTTAACGTTCTTGCTAATGGAAAAACATGGAAAATGCAATACCCGTTGGTGCTGACTCCTCCCTCATCTTTACCCAGAATCGACAGTCTATGATAATTGTCCTTTGCTACTTGTACCGCCTTACCCACCACTCATTGTGGTAAGCCCTCAACATCACCTCCGACGAGTTTACCACATCAAGAAAAATTGTATCACCATTTGATCTTTCAGAGTGGCATCTAGAGAAGCCTAGTGTTATGTTTTCAGGAGTTAGGACTCGTTGCTGGGAACTACAAGAATCTAGTATTGTGTCATTTGGAAGGTTGTGATCAGGTCACCCCTTACTTTTCTCTTTTCTTTTCCATGCTGGGAAAATATTTGGCCTCTAACCTTTCTCTGCAACTCAGCTTTCTCAATTCTGGTACCATTTTTGTCACTAGACCATTATTTGTTCATAAGTGCAGTACCCAAGCCTAAGAAGCATATTGTAGCTTTAGCCTAATGTAGGACGTCTTTGTGTGTGTGTGTGTGTATTACTAATCACCCACTTGCACTGGAAGTGGAGGGAGTTCCACACTCCTGGTGGCCTCATCTTCTGAACTTTCTCTGCTATATTCGCCTTGTTCCATTCCTCTGGCGTTACCTTGTGTATGTGTGGTTCGTGTTTCATGGATGCATGTGTGTTTAGCTCTCGATATGCCATCCGCCATACGGTTTAACTTGTCCAAATTTTTGAGCCCCGTCAAATTGTGAATGAAAATGTGTGTTCGCGTATAAATGAACTTGATATGTACTCCTGCATTCTTGAAAGAAAAAACCAACTAATAATCAAAAGATCATTATGCACACGCTTGTGAGAGTTAAGAACAAAATGGGAGAAGAATGAAAACAAAAATGTTTTCCCTCCCATGGCCCATCGAGGACATGGTGATATGATGCTACATCTATTCTATCTTGCTTTCTTTTAATAGTGAACTGCTAGTCAGAATGATGGAATAAATGAACTTTCCCCATTCAGTGATATTTTGATGAATACTGGGACCCACGTCAACATAAGATATGGCAGAGCTCACCCGTTCCAAGACCAACTTTCATTCCTTTTTCAAGATATCGTCGAACGTCACAGAATCCGGAGCGTAGAGAGAGGTTAGAGTTAGGGCAGTGAGCCACTCCGACGCCATTCATCCTCAACTGCTCCAAATCGTCGTCGTCCACCCAGATGCAGTGTGCCATGATTGTCTGTCACAGACTAAAAGTTAATGATATAATCCAAGACGTAAGCCTTTTTCATGGTTGGTAGGAAACGGTGGAAACATATACCAGTTTGTAATGACAGTAGCCTTTTGTAATACCAATGAAACATTTTACGACGTCGTTTGACGTTTGATGTTTCTCTTGAATCAATAATCACCTTCTTCCCAAGGAGTCCCGAAATGGCAAAGCCTTCAAGGATGTTGGGGTGTGAGTTGGGGTGACAATTATCTGCTCGGAGGGTAGCCTCGCCTTTAATCTCATGCAGGTGGGACTGCATAGGGCAGTTGTACTTCTTCGCCAGCTCTCCCAAGCCCTTCAGCTGGTCTATAGAGCATGCCAACCCCCAGGAGGGAGTGAGGATAGGCTGTACTAGGGGCGACTGAAAAAAATGAAATGCATCATATCGTTAGGACCACATGACCATACTATATTTGAGTTGGAGGATTGCAACGACTTAGTGTAATGAAAATTCTATCTAAAGTCTTCTGATAAAAATTGTAGAGTATTATTTCTATGTATACTGTGCTTAGAATGTTGGCTGTAAAATAGTATTACGTTTAGGCAAGGAAAATAGATTTTAATTCATCGTAATGATTAGTAAAACTACCTGGTCTATCATGAAAATAATGCGATTATCAGATTTACTATGATCACACGTACATCTTTAAAGGTTATCTTGATTGGTCCAGCACATATATTAAACACCTGCAAAAGCTGTTAGGAACAACGCAAATGCAAGTGTTGCAGCGGTTCTCTCAGCAGCCTCATAAACACTCACCATGCGGGGTCACATCGTCACCTCCTGACCGAAATCATACTTGCTTAACTACAGCTGAGTGTTGTGTGACTGTATCATTCATACATAATCAAAACCATAATCATATCACCTTGGTTGGAGTGGATGGGACTGCTGTTGAATTCATTAAGAAAGGGGGTAACTGAGTTGTTGATTGGTCGGTAATGATTTTCAGTATATGTATGGATCATAGTGATGTGCCTTGAGGACTGGCGGAATCCATACATTGTGCCACTGTGTAAAGGCAAGAGGGATAAAGCTGAGCGTTCAAACTACAGAGGTATAAGTTTGTTGAGTATTTCTGTTAAGTTGTACGGGAGGGTATTGACTGAGAGGATGAAGACATGTACAGAGCATTAGATTGGGGAGAAGCAGTGCGGTTTCAGAAGTAGGAGAGGGTGTGTGGAACAGGAGTTTGCTTTGAAGAATGCGTGTGAGAAATACTCAGAAAAACAGATGGATTTGTATGAGGTAAAAATGGATCTGGAGATGGCATATGATAGGGTTGATAGAGATGCTGTGTGGAATGCCTCAAGAATATATGGCGTGGGAGGAAAGCTTCTAGAAGCAGTGAGAAGTCTCTTTTATCAAGGATGTATGGCGCGTGTACGAGTATGAAGAGAGGGTGTGGGGGGTGAATAGTTCCAAGTAAATGTAGGTCTGCGATAGAGGTGTGTGATGTCACCATGGATCTTGGGAAAGCCCTGGGAAGTGAGTCAGTTACTGTTTGCTGATGATACAGCACGTGGCAGATTCGAGTGAGAAACTGCAGAAGTTGGTGACTGAGTTTGGAATAGAGTGAAAGTTAAGAGTGAATGCGAATAAAAGCAAAGTTATTAGCTTCAGCAGGGTTGGGGGGCAGGTTAACTGGGGTGTAAGTCTGAATGAAGGAAAATTGGAGGAAGTGAAGTGTTTTAGATACATGGGGAAAGGACATGGCAGCGAATGGAATCATGGAAGTGGAAGTGAGTCATAGTGTGGGGTCAGGGGCTTAGGTTCTGGGAGCATGAAGAATGCGTGGAATAAGGCGATCGCTAAGTGGGTATGTTTGAAGGAATAGTAATACCAACAATACTATATGGGTGCAAATAATGGGATATAGATAAGGTGTTTGGAGGAGGGTGGCTTCGTTGGATATGAAATGGCTGACGGCAATATGTGGTGTGAGGTGGTTTGATGGTAAGAAATGATTGGGTAAGTGAGATGTGCGGTAATAAAAAGAATGTGGTTGGAAGAGCAGAAGAGGGTTTGTTGAAATGGTTTGGACATATGGAGAGAATAAGTGAGGAAAGGTTGACAAAAGGATGTATGTGTCAGAAGTGGAGGGAACAAGGAGAACGTGGAGATCAAATTGGAAACGGAAGGATGGTGTGAAAAAGATATTGAGCGATAGGGGCCTGAACATGCAGGGGGTGAACAGTATGCACGCGATAGAGTGAATTGGAACGATGTGGAATACTGGGGTCGACGTGCTGTCAATGGACTGAACCAGGGCATATGAAACGTCTGGGGGTAAACCATGGAATGGTTTGTGGGGCCTGGATGTGGACAGGGAGCTGTGGTTTCGGTGCATTACACATGACAGCTAGAGACAGTATGGACGAGAGTGGCCTTTCTTCGTCTGTATCATTATAATAATTTATTCCATACTTATGGTCTTACACTGGATCAAAGCTGGAATTTACATTGTACTAAATTGATATTTCTTACAATAGCTCCTGACTCACTGACGAACAACACAATGAAAGCCCTACCAGTTAGAACCAATGAGCGACCAGAGCACTGGCTTCTAGTCGGGTCAAATGAGTCATAGCCAATCAACGGTTAGAGTGTGAAGATGCTTTTCCTCAGTGACTAACTACCAAATAGCATCAAGCAACGACCAGAGAACAGAGGCTCGCTTAGTAGGATCAGTCAGTGGTCAAGGGATGCAGACACTCGCTGGTTGTCCACCAGCCAGAACCAGCCAGCCACCAGACTAACATGCTGACGCTCGCACAACTGGCGACAAATTAGCGACTAAACCTGCTGACGCTCGCTGATTTGCTACTAGTCAGGTGAAATGAGCGACCAAAGAGCATGCTGACGCTCGCTGGTTTACTAGTACTTATGAACAATGAGGGATTAGATTACGCAGATACTTTGCTCATTGGCTACATCTGAAAACAGCATACTTGCAATGACCTCACATCGTAACTTTAAAAAAAAAAAAAAAAGAATAGTGTATTCTTACCCTTGTCATCTTGAGACATAGATGAAATATGAATAATCACTGAAGAATTATTCAGTCCAGGGTAAGTCAAGTCTTACCTTTATACCGTTGACGTAACAGATGAAGGCCTCTGTGTCCCTGAGAGACTCCTGGACGCCAGGCTCACTGCCCACCTCTTGGCTCAACAATCTGTTGTCCTTGCCGACCAGGGCTCGCTGACCCTTAGCGTGTGCCACGTCAGCCAAGACCTTGACCGCCCCCAGGTGGATGCTACCGTAGTAAGACGCCGTGGTCGTGCCGTTACGCAGTAACCGATTCTGTGTGTACAACAGACTTCATTGTCAGCATAATACACACACACACACACACACACACACACACACACATATACACACATACACACACACACGTTATTTGATAAATCTACGATGTCTAAACGTGCGGGAACGCACCACAACTTTGGTGAAGACGTCTCGAGCCATCTTCACGTTAGAGTACTCCTGTTCCAGGGGTAAGGTGTATGTCATCAGCCACTCCGACAACTTTTGGTCCAGTTTAAGACCGTTGTGTGGGAACTGAGGGGCGTGGATGTGTGTGTCCACCATTCCAGGCATCATAAACTGGCTGGAAAATGAAATATCCTAAGGTCAACATAATCTATCTGATATATATATATATATATATATATATATATATATATATATATATATATATATATATATATATATATATATATATATATATATATATATATATACCACTGGTTTAAGAATACATCATTGCTAGGTACTTGTGTTCATCATGTACCTCGTCGTACTCGTGCCTCGTGTAATCCACCTATTCATACCATGATTCTTAATGTCATCCTCATGTCACAATGTACTTTGGGCTCCTACACAATGGTATTAAAGTGTTCTCAGAATTCACTGCCGCCACACACTGTCAGTGGACGTGCAACCTGCAGCTGCCCGGTGCACCCTTCCTGCTCAGTGGTGTTTGACTCTTGCATTGGGTGCAGCGTGGTGAGTGCGACAAATAATGACGATCCTTTGGTCGACAATTGACAAAAAAAAAAAAAGTGTGCCCAGACGATTGCCTGAGAAGCAACAGAAGAGTGGGCTTAGTGAACTAATTAGTGCAATACATTGGGTTACAAATCCTCGATAATGTGATTGCTATTTTCTTTAAGAAGTCGAGGATGATCAATTTGTTTCTTTAGAAATGAATGATAACCACGAGTGATGCTAGTGACTGACTGCTCACAAATCTTGTCACTCGAACGAACAGGCGATGATCGATTTGAGGAACAACTTGATATATGTAGTATTTGTACAGTCGTATGCTATATATCCTAGGCTACTACGGACCTCGAGTCAAACAGAATGTGACGAACACCAACAATATTTGCTTGTGTCACCTTTCCAGGTACCCACCTCTCGACTATGTCACCTTTCCAGGTACCCACCTCTCGACTATGTCACCTTTCCAGGTACCCACCTCTTGACTATGTCACCTTTCCAGGTACCCACCTCTCGACTATGTCACCTTTCCAGGTACCCACCTCTCGACTATGTCACCTTTCCAGGTACCCACCTCTCGACTATGTCACCTTTCCAGGTACCCACCTCTCGACTATGTCACCTTCCCAAGCACCCACCTCTGAGTCATGTGGGTGATGCATGAGTTTTCGAAGCCATACTTCTCCCTGAGCTGGTCCAGCTTCTCCACTTTCTCCAGAAACTTTATCTGCCAACAGAAAACGTACAGAATTATTGTGCGCAATTATTCATCATTTGTAAAACAGATGAGGAGAATTCCAAAATACATGAGCATTTCATTCTTTGCAAAAGAATAAGGAAGATATAAACAAGAATTACGTTCTTTTTTCATACAAATACATATATCTATCTATTCTATTTATGATTACCTCAGGACCATTATCCAGAGGCTCCTGGAACCTGAGGCTGCGCTACCCCCACTTTCCCTATATGATATCCCCATCTTCCTTATATGATACCTCATCTTCCCTATGTGATATCCCTATCTTCCGTATAGGATACCACAATCTTCAGGAAAGCAGACTTTGTGATGTTGATAATATGGGAGTCTCAGGACAAAGTTTTGGTCATAAATATGTTTATCCTAATATCAAAGCATTACTGCAGCAATAACTTGTCTTTTGAAATCTACAACTAATAGCTACCAAGTGACGTTTATATAGAGATATAGATAGAAATCATGTATTTGCACAGTTGAATTCAGTCGGGTTACCCCGACGCCACTCTGACATGCTGAGCAGATCTGGATTATGATTAGATATCTTCATTCAAAGGAAAGAAAAAAAGAGTGTCGGAGGAAGGTGGTGGAGGAAAGCGAGCTGTAGTATGTAGTGTCAAATTTTGATGTAAGAATGAATAGGACAAGACACGGAAGATAGGACGTTATTTAAAGAGAAAAGAGAGGGTAGATGGAAGGACAGAACGCCGGGGAACATCACTGTTAAAAGGGTAAGAGGAGAACGTTGCTACATCAACGACTCTCGTGGTGGAGAGGCTTGAGAGAGGATTATTCAGCAGATAAGGGAGACGCAGGAGAGCCAAACAAAAGAACGTCAGCATGAAAAGCGTTGTACTACACCTTGATGAATGCTTTGGAGACGTGTGGAGTAATGAAAAGAGATTATTCAAAATCCCTAAGACAGGAGGATCAGAGGTGAGTCACGTAGGAGAGACCAATAGTTTATCTGGCATCGCCAGGATTATACTGGTAATCCGAAAGATGAGAATGATATTCTGCGTGTTAAAGAAAGTGAAAGTGAAGGAGGTATCAGATGAGACTGGAGGTAGCAGAAGTGAGAGCGGTGGAGTGATAGCTCGGGTTGGAAGGTTTAGAATGGTCTCGTCTCTCAGGGATACGCTGGACCAAAGCATGCACCCAAAGAAGGAAAGTCTTGGCTTTGCAGACTGAGGCAAAATAGGCAACTAGCTCAGAGGTACATTTTTTTGGGACCCCGAGAGGTGATGTCATCTTGTCCACATGTAGATGCAAGAGAAATCGGAGGACCTTGCACGTGGAAAATAAAGAAGACGTAGGTTTACTTGTAGGAGCTGTTGGGGGTGATTAGATCTGAAACAATCCCAAGGAGAGTTAGAAGAAGATAGTGTCAGATAAACAGCAACTTTATCAGATGAAGATCTAACTATTGGTTGATTAAGTTCGACAAGAGGAGGAAAGGTTTGACTGCAGAAGTAGTGAGAGATGCTTTTCGCTGAGGACAAGAATGAGTTCCTTTTATGAGAGCTTCTTAACTATTAATAACAGCTTTGTTGTGATCCCGATCAGAGGTGAAAGCGGGATGAGATTCAGAAGAAAAGAATTACTTGGACTGATTTACAGACAAAAGAAAAAGAAATTGACTCACACTTGCTTACATATCACATCTTAACCGTCATGTATGATGCACCAAAACGAGATCTGTTTATCCACAGTCAAGCCCCACAGAACTTACTATGGTGTTCCCTGACCGTCTCACACGCGGTCACATTAACAGCATCCTCTCTCTCTCTCTCTCTCTCTCTCTCTCTCTCTCT
This sequence comes from Panulirus ornatus, assembly GCF_036320965.1. Lineage (NCBI taxonomy): Eukaryota > Metazoa > Arthropoda > Malacostraca > Decapoda > Palinuridae > Panulirus > Panulirus ornatus. The sequence goes on from NC_092226.1 coordinate 22,515,296, forward strand.
CTCTCTCTCTCTCTCTCTCTCTCTCTCTCTCTCTCTCTCTCTCTCTCCAATGCACTCAGTCCCGTGCGTACCTTACGCATTTCCACATGTCCGGTCCTCGATTCCTCAAAGCATATTTCACGCTATCCTTTCCATATCCAGTTCAGTCCCCACCATCCCTTCTCCCTGTCCACTCCGCTTACGTCAGGCATACCTTCTTAGTTAGCCTTCCCTCACTCATCCTTACCATATGTTTATACCATTTCAGCACACCTTCCTCACCTCAAATACGTACTCCTAATAACACACCCATCTGGTACCCTGTTATTTCTTTTCCCGATCAACCCTCCTCGTACTTTTTGATCAAAGGCTCACGCTCGATCTAAACGATACTGCTGGAACAAATATACCATTTAAGCATACCTATTTTTCCATACACCTCCAGGATCTTGGTCGCCTTACCCACCTGTGGCTAATTCTACCTTCTGTGGTTCCACTCGCTCTCGTGTCCACTGACAGGTATCTGAAACTTTCCACGTTCCCTAGGAATCCTCTATTCAAACTTACACTCAAACACACCTCTCTTTTTCCCTTACCAAACTTTATAATCTTACTTTTATTTTCATCAACTCCTTGGTTTGTCCCTTCACACATTCTCCCGAGCTCAGACTCCAGTTTGTGCAGTCGCTCACTCGATTCTGCCACCAGAGCTGCGTCATCAGCAAATACCAAGTGGCTCACTTATCAAACCCCCGCCATCCCTAACCGATTGTAAACACGGACCTCTCTCCAAGGCCCTCGCATTTATCTAGCTTACCACCTCATCCATAAACATATCAAACAGCCATGGCGTACCGTGCCCATTTACCGACCAACCCTGAGAGGAGTATGAACGATTGCAATTGGTGGAGGGCTCGTCTGCCGAGCCTAGAGTTCGATTCCACACGTGACCGTGCTAACTTATGGTCAGTAACGCTAACCATTACAACACGGAGGCCAGTATGTGTGTGTGTACAATTACCTATTTGTATCGTATGGAGAGGGAGTTTTACCCTTGTGGGCCCCCATCTCTTGAGCATTCTTTACTATCACGCAGATTTTGAAACTTTTGTATGCTGTCCACATTTACCATTTCCTCATTCGGGTTCTACCATTCATCCAACATTCTTATACCGTAAAAGTATTTCTTTACCTTTTTTAACAAATTACTTGCCTAATTTCTTGTTTTGTCCTCTGGTTGTTATACCCCTACATCTTTCGAAGAACTAGTCTATCTGTTTCATCAAAAAGGCTCAAAATCTAAAGGTTGTAATCATGTCACCCTGTACTCGTCTTCCATTGTGAGGAAATCTAAGACTTCTGCCCTTTAACTCATCCCTCTTAATTCTGATAATATCTTTGTAGCCCTTCTTTGGACCTTCTCCATTAGCTCTTTGTGATTCTTGAGGAGCAGTGAGCAATGTTTAGAAGCGTTGTCTAGTTTTGGCCTTACGTTATATGTAAACACATTGCTTAATATTTTCTTATCATTGAAGATGAATACATGTCTAATATTTGTCACCAAACCGCTGGTCTTCTCAACTCGTTCAGGGTTCTCATTGTGTATCAGTGGCTCTCCTGGGTGTAATTCGCATCACTGATGGTTGGAACATTACTTTTTCATACGCCTTGCACATCTGTCTGGATTTCAGTCTACCTAGGACACTAGCGCTTTATTGGACGTCGCCAGAGAGTCTGTGCAGTTGTTTTTATCGTGTTTTTAGGTACTGTTAGTAATCTTAGTGTTGTGCTTTTAAAACTGTTTGCTCACCAGTGGATATGAGACCAATGGTTCATAACACTAAAACATCTACAGCAGATGTATAGATATTCCAAATTTGTAATATTCTACATAATTTACCAGAATAACTTTATGCTTTAATTCTAACGAACTTATTAGAAAATCTAATCTAACAGTTGTCTTATAAAAATGACATTTGAATTATAAATCTTTTCACATGCATCTTTAAGAGAATCATTCTTAATTTCCACATCGTGATTCTATATAGAAATATCTGATGTAAACGTTTATTTATAAGAATTTCGAGGTTAACTTTCCTGGGTCATTTTGTGAAATAAAGGAATTTGTACCTCAATTAGAACGTTTCGAGACCTGAGTGTTTGTTAACTGTTCTCGTAGGGTGGAACTCTGACGACATGCCGTGTGGTTATCTATTGTGAGTTACTTCCAGGGAGATATATATTAATGTTGCCCCATCTCTTAACCTTGTTATTATGGACAATTGCCCGCATCTTTACCTGATTCGTTTGTTTGGTGCGTTCTATGAGATGTGGCACAACAATGTGTTTGTATGCATCGTAGTGCATACACTACGATGCATACAAACACATCGTTGTGCTACATCTCATCGAATGCAAGACAACAAACAGCCTCTCAATAATAGTCAGACTAAGGTGTTAGATAAGCAACTCTCCTCTGTGAAAGGGACGTTTTGACAGCTTTTTCAGGCACGCTTATACATAATATCTGTTAATATCTGTTGTGTCTTTCTTACCAAAAACTGCCCTAATAAAGAAGAGAGAAACGTATGATGCATCAACGTGGAATGTCCGTCACTTCCACAGCACGTTCGTCAGAGCGGACTGTAGCCTCGCCTCTCTCTACCCCACACCACCTCCACAACACCGCTGCCACTGTCCAGTGGATCGAACTTTATTAGTCAGTTGTTGTTAGTCTATAATCTCCCTAACCCATAATACTTATGAATGTTGACATGTCTCAGTTTTCCAATATAGCGAAGGTAATGAGCACGTCAAACATTACAACTGTAACGATAATGGTTGTTCGGTTGTTTTCGCCGTGAGCGTAATGGCAACCACAATTAACATGAGGTTTGAGATATGACAATCAATAAGACATTTTTTACAGATTAACTCAGAATAGGTCTCGGCTTCGTCTCAAAATGATTTGTTAACACTGAGCATACGCAATAAAATCTAAGAATTAAAGACAACAACGTTAGAAGGAAAGATATGATTGTCATTCTTGTATATTGGTTGGTTGGTTGGTTGGTTGGTTGGGCTTTATACCTATCAACTGCCAGAGTCTTAATTAAGGCCGTCAACCTAAGTTATATTCACCAACCGAAAAATCTTTAACACCTTCTTCAGGTGTTAATGATAATTCTAAGACCATATACACTCTCACGATGCATGTGGCTCATGTGTGTATATTGGTTTGATATCAACAAAGAAATATCCTCGACGAACTCTCATTTCCACGGTACGTTATCTTTAATGGAGATAAGGGGAAGCAAAGTAGGCGGTGGTGTCTTTTTCTTTGTTAAACTTGAATCAATTCCTGGAGTAAAAAATGTAGCAATTCAAAATGTCAGCTTAACTTTTGTAGAAATTTGATACATATACTTCGGAAGAAAACAGGATTAGTTTATAGCCTCCACTCACAGACATCAGAGATAGACGAAAGATTTCGTGATCAATTAGCACAAATTTGTAGTGAACAAGATTCCATCAAAGTTGATTTTAATCATAGCAGTAGCACGGGTGTGGAGTGTCTAATTCAGTTACGCGAGAAACCTACTCGGGATTGGTCTATAAATGCTCAGGTGAGGGTATATATATACACACATATATTTTGCATGAGGTCACAGTGGTGCGCGTGATCTAGCATGTGTATAAAACCACGAGGAAAATGAAACGTAGTAAGTTCCGAAGTGCACTTTCGTGCACTGATCACATCGTCGGGGGAGATACAAGAATAAGATAAAAGACGTCGAACAGCCAGTGATATACAAGAAAGAGACGTAGCTAAGACGCCATTGGTAAACAAGTGTTACCAGATGGTGGTGTTTACATTATAAGAATTTTATGACAGTCATGAACACCATCTTCCCCCTCCTCCCTACCACCGGCGCAATCCCCCGCCCCAACTCCACCATCTCTCCACATCGTGGTCTCCACATGTCACACCTCCTCGCAAACACAACCATAGTCTAGCATAAAGTATATTACGAACCAATAACGTGATACTGATAATCTTCATGAAAACTATGACCACAAGGGATATATTAGCTTACATGGCTAGTTTTAAGAGATAATTGTCTTGCCACTCGTTTCCATACATTACGATGTATACGAAAACATTTTGCCATATCTCATAAATGCGTCACCCACAGGATTAGGCACACACACACACACACACACACACACACAGAGCAGCAGCAGCAGCACAGCACATAAGGCATGTACCTAGCTATCTATCGACCAAACTCCGCGAGCAGGAACACCTGGGTGAGATGTGAGCCAATTACCGCGTTCAGGGTTTGAACCCATGTGGACCCGACCTAGGCATTAGTAACATGACCACTACGCCACGGAGGCGCATGTGTGAGTGTGTGTGTGTGTGTTAGTGTGTAATAATATATTGTAGCAATGACAATAATAATAATATAATAATAATAATAATAATAATAATAATAATAATAATAATAATAATAATAACTGAATTTAGCTTTGTTAAAGTGAGGGTAGCCATTCACCTGAAAATACACAGTTGAGATATTACAGAAGTGGGAGGTCATGGTAAACACTTGTAAAACTAATCATAAAAAGGCTTAAGGTCAAAGTAATGCTAGATACTTTTTCGCTTTGGATAAGCACGTGAGTGGGGAACATCGACATGGTCAAAGTGGCAGATATACAGGAGACTTTACGAAGTAAATACTATGGTTTATGGTGATTAGGTAAACATTAATTAGGTGATGAATAGTTACATGTTGATTGAGTTACAGTAATGTAGTAGTCAGTATGAGGAAGGAGTTCTATATAGTGGTTAGTATAAGGAAGAGGTTCTATATAGTGGTTAATACAAGGAAGGAGTTCTGCAGATGCGGATCCCTATTTCTTGAACTTTCTAAACCATCTTACGATTTTCTGAATTTAGTATGATGTCTGAATTCACTGTTTCGTCAGTTTATGGCATTTGATTGTCCCAATTTTGCATCTTTCGGAGAATTCTGTGGCTCCTTTCAGTTCTAACTCCTTTCATTCTATCACCATTTATGTTCCTCTCCTCTGGACCTTCTCAAATGGTTTTCTGTGATTTTTCAAGGGCAGCAGCTAAACATGAGAAACATACTCTAGTTTGCCCTGACATTCAACTTGAACAGCTTGCTAAGCATTGCTTTATCCATATATTTTACAGTGATTCCATTAATGCTGGCAAATAGTTTATCAAGAACATTTCTCCTACAGCGGGGTTCTGGCGACAGTTTAGGTACCAAGTCGATTTTCAAGTCCATCTTGCGCACAGATTATAGAATCTTATTTCCTTCTCGATGACATTCATATCGAAGTCTTTTTCCACTTTGTCTCATCCTTATCACTTTACATTTAATCGAATTAGATTACATTAAACAAGTATTGGGCCACCTTTAGAGATTGTTTAGGATCTACTCTAAGTTATTTCCCTCATGACCTTGGCATCGTTTGAAAACGCTCAATTATAAGTCTAGTCCCTCCGGCAGGTCATCTACATAAATCAAGACGAACAATGGTCTCAGGAATAAGCCTTAGGGCAAACAAACTGTGACCCCCAACCCATTTCGCGAAGACTTCACTGAGAGACGTCCATGGTTTCCGCTAAAGTGTTATTTTTCTGTCTACTGGAAAAGTCGCTATCTTATTCCTGCCCAAAAAATCCAGTTTCTATATGAACCTCTTATGGCACAATATCAGGTCTCTACAGACAGTCTAGATACACGCAATTGACTGATCCTTTTGTTTTGCATAAAACGATGCTCCCCTCTGCTAGAAATCTAAAGGGTTTGTTACACATGATCTCTTTTCCCTGAAACCTTGCTCTCTCTTGCTTGGCTGGTTTCTCCTTTATAAATCGTCATCCGTTTGCTTCCTGATTATGTTTTCCAGTGTTCTGCAGTCTGAACTTCTCAGGAATACTGACCTATATCTTAGCGTGGCTCTCCGGTCTGCTTATTCAAAAACAGGTACGATATTTGCCCTGTGCAAGTCCCTTGGCACTTCACCTCCCTCTAGCCACACGTTAAGCAACATTTCAAACGGTCTTTCATAAACCTCATATGGGTCGGAGCCCTTTAGTAGTAAGTTCATATATTTTCTATAAATACCAATATTTTCCAAGACTCTCCTCCTCATTCCACCTCATTAACTTTGGGGGTTGTAATGTCTTCAACTGAGTAAACACTTTCGAGTTTGTCATTGATCTCCTCGCATGCATCAACATCATCCTCTAAACCTCTTCTCTCTGAATCCCTGAGCCTGATTAGCTGCTCTCTAGCTGGCAGTCTGCTCCTGATGAATGAAGGAATCTATGGAATACTTTTGGATTATATCCTGCCCTGTCCAGAACATTCTTTTCAAAGCTTGTCTGCTGCTCCTTTCTTATCTCCTATATCTGCCAAATGCGGTTACCACCTATGTTTTTTCCATAGTACATCCCTAAAGTCTTTTGTTTTCGACATCTTTAACTGAACCACATCGCTCTTTTTTAACCCTTCCACTGGATTTGCAGTTAATCCTACCCCACTGTAAATGTCACAGAACCTTTCGTGATAAACAGTGTGGCTACAGAACTTCAGTTCCCAATTATGTTCCCAAAGAATTTCTTTAGCTTTCTATGGTTCCCGCGATTGTGTCTTCTCTTTAAGTCTGGTTTCCTCCCTGATCTGGTTATGTCATCGTTTACCTTTATTTGTATGTAGTAGTGATGACCATCCCCAAAACCATGTCTGTTTATGTCATGCCTCTGTGTTGAAGACGCTGAGAATCATGTGCACAAATGTAATATACTCTGGTGTAGAGACTTTCAGAGTCACATCTCTGTAGAAGTACACCCTGGTTTGGGGACGCCTTGACACATATGTTTGTGATAAGATTTTGTATCTGAGGACGCCAAGACCGACTGATCAGAGAGGAGTTTACCGAAGTCATGATGATGCCCAGAACTGCATCTATGGACAAGTTTACTTTAGTCACAGAAACATTGGAACCAGGATGGTATGCGAGGATGCATAGTGAATTAGTATATCTTACATCGATAAATATTAGTATATCTTTCAGGAACAAGTCCACATACAAATTCTCCTTAATGCGAAGAACATTGGCGACCGCGTCTGAGAATCTACCTCAGGGTTGGAGACTACTAATCGTGTGTATCAAAAGTAGCTTACCTTAGAGTTGTGGACGCCCAGTACCGAGTCTTTGAGGATAACCATGGGAGTGTCCACCGTAGAGTGGACGAAGGTGCCCACAAACACCTGCATGTTTGGTTTGTTGACCTGAAGAAGAAATGAGGTCGTTAGACAAAACAATAAAAATCTCGTAACTCAAAAACTGTAACTAGAACATTAAGGCCATTAGCCTCAGGTGTTCTCTGATGAACGTGAGTAGGTAGTAAACTATGTAGGAGAAGCAGAACAAACTCAGTCAGCAAGATGAAAAAAAATGACGTTATACCTAATAACCATGCTCTTAGTCACATATACTCTCAGCTTTCTCCTTTCACACACTTTACCAAACTCAGTAACCAACTTTTGTAGTTTCTCACTCGAATCAGCCACCATTGCTGTATCATCAGCGAAGAACAACTGACTCACTTCCTAGGCCCTCTCATTCCCAACAGACTGCATACTCGCCCTCTCTAAGACTCTTGCGTTTACATGCCTTACCACCCCATCCATAAAAACATTAAACAACCACGGGGACATCACACACCCCTGCCGCAGAACGACCTTCACTGGACACCATTCACTCTCTTCTCCACCTACTCATACACATGCATTATACCTTTGATAAAAGCTTCTCGCTGCTTCTAGCACCTTTCCTGCTTGGCCACATACTCTTAAGACCTTCCACGAAGCATATCTATCAGTCCTATCATAAGCCTTCTCCAGATCAATAAATGCCTCATACAAGTCCATCTAGTTTTCTAAATATTTCTTTCACATATTCCTCAAAGAAAACACCCGATCCACACATCCTCTACCAATTCTGAAATCGCGCTGCTCCTCCCTAATCTGATGCTCTGTACATGCCTTCACCCTCTCAATTAATGCCCTCCCATACAACATACCAGGTATAATAAAAAAAAAAACTTATACCTCTGCCTTCATGCAATAGCAATGTACATGACTTTCGCCAGTCTTCAGACACTTCAACATGATTCATACTTTCACTGAATATGCTTACCAATCGATCAACAACACAGTCACCCCCTTTCTTAATATTTTCAATTGACCATCCATTCCCACCGTCTTACCACACCACCTTTCTCTTGTCACAAAACCACTCTGCACGACTCTCTCACTTCGCATACCACCCAGAGCAAAACACCTTACATCTGCCACTCTATCATCAAACACATTTAACAGTCTTTCGAAATACTCACTCCAACTCTTCCTCACTCCCTCACTACCTGTCATCACTTGCCCCCTTCGCCGATGTTCCCATTTGTTCTCTTGTCTTTCGTACATCATTTACCTCCTTTCAAAACATATCTTTATTCTCCCTAAAGTTTACTGATACTCTCTCACCCCAACTCTTATTTGCCCACTTTTTCAACCCCCGCACCTTCCTCTGCTGCTGTCTCTTAAACATCTCCCAGTCATTTGCACTCCATCCCTATAAATACCGCTCAAATGCCTCTCTTTTCTCTTTCACTACCAGCTTTACTTTTTCATCCCACCACTCACTACCCTTTCTAAACCGTCCATCTCCCACCTTTCGCATGCCACATGCGTCTCTTGCACATGCCATCACCGCTTCCCGAATTACCTCCCATTCCTCATCCTTCCCCTCACTTCATTTGCTCTTACCTTTTGCCATTCTATGCTCAATCTCTGTTGGTATTTCTTCACATAAGTCTCTCTTCCAAGCTCACTTACTCTCACCATTCTCTTTTCCCGACATTGTTTCCTCTTTTTCGAAAGCCCCTATAAATTTTCACCATCGCCTTTACAAGATAGTGATCAGACATCCTACCAGCTGCCCCTCTCAGCACATTTACATCCAAAAATCTCCCTTTTACACGCCCATCAATTAATATATAATCTAATAATGCCCATGGACCATCTCTACTACTTACATACGTATACTTATGTATATCTCTCTAAACTAGGTATTCCCAATCACTAGTCTTCTTTCAGCACAAAACTCCACAAGCTCTTCACCATTTCCATTCATAACACTGCATAACCCATTCGAAGCAACTATACCCTCAACTGCCACATTACTTACCTCCGCATTTAAATCATCCACCATTAATACTCGGTCTCGTGCACCAATAATCATCCATCTCTCGCCATCCACTTTCAGTTTTACCCGCATCAATCTAGAATTTACTTCCTTACACTTTATCACACATTCCCACAACTACTTCAGGAGTAGTGCTACTCCTTCCTTAGCTCTTGTCTTTTCATCAACCCTTGGCTTTACTCCTAAGACATTTCCAAACCATTCTGCCCCTTTATCCCTGAACTTTGTTTCACTTAGAGCCACAACATCCAGGTTTCTTTCCTCAAAGATATTACCTATCCCCCAATCTGAAACTTCGAGGAGATGAGCACTCCCCGTCTGGTTACTTCTTCTGTTTCCTCTTTTAGAATTTGAAATACAAGAAGGGGAGGGTTTCCAGCCCCCTCCCCCAACTCTCTCTCTCTCTCTCTCTCTCTCTCTCTCTCTCTCTCTCTCTCTCTCTCTCTCTCTCTCTCTCTCTACCAACTCCCGCCTCTCTTTAGTCGCCTTTTATGACACGCGGGGAATACGGTGGTAGAATTCTTTCTCCCTACCTGTGTGTGTGTGTGTGTGTGTATGTGTGTGTGTGTGTGTGTGTGTGTGTGTGTGTGTGTGTGTGTGTGTGTGTGTGCGTGCGTGCGTGCGTGCGTGCGTGCGTGTGTGTGTGTGTGTGTGTGTGTGTGTGTGTGTGTGTGTGTGTGTGATTACTATTTGTGTGTTACAAGGAGGGAGTTTACACTGATGTTGCCCCGTCTCTTAACCTTGTATATAGGTATCATGTCTCTGTTCCTATACAAGTATACATACTCATGTACAAACCTCGGCTTAAGCCAAGTATCCATCTACTGACCAGCCCCAAAGGGAGGATGGACACCTTGTTTGGATATAGGTTAACTGCCACGCCCAGGATTCGAACCCATGCTGACCCGACTCCCGGCGGGCCCGTGATGCCTCATGGTCAGTAAAGCTAACCACCACAATAAGGAGTCCTGTGTATAATGAAATGAAAATAGATGATAAATAACGGTATTGGATCTAGGTACCCATTTGGCTGAAAATTTACAATTGTGGTATTACAGGTTTTACAGAGCTAGGAGGTCATGATAGTTACAAGTTAGTTAATCATACAAAAGTTTAAGATTAGAGTGAACTGGATATTTCCACACTTCGGATAAGTACATGTGTGAGGTACTTCTAGATAAACCGGGTGGCAGATATACAGGGATATCTACAGGCTGAATAGTATGGTTTGTATATTATAATCTGGAATGAACACTAAATATTGAACAGTTGCTGTAATACTGCAGTTGACGTACCACATTGCCTAACTAACAGAAACTGAGCTATGTACTTAACTCATGGATTGATTCTGACATGCACAATGGTATGTGAAGGACTGTTCTTATATCTCTCTGTACGATCTCTGATTGGAACAAGTCGACTGTGGTGACGAACGGGGGTTCGTGGCTGAGGGGCATTTGGGGTAAGGTCTCTGTGACGGGGGTGTGTCAGCAGGTCATTGCCGAACTGCCGTGTGAGGTGCCGGTGTTGGTCGGGGAGGGTGGACAGGTTCAGCGAGATGGAGACCTCTTAGTAGGTGGTGTAAGAAGGGCCTAGGATGATTCTTCATGCCCTTTGCTGCACTCTTTCAAGTTGGTCCCTCTGTGTGGCTTTTAATGAGGACCAGGCTGGAGAGGCGTAGGTGAGGTTGGGTAGTGTGAAGATGGTACGGACATTCCTGAGTTTAATGAGGACGACGCCTAATAATTTCAGTCAGCGGAGGAAGTCAGCATGAGGAAGATTTGATGATAGTGTTAACATGACTCTCCAGTTCAAATCGTCGTCTCTGACTACGCGGAGGATATGCGATCTCAGGGGACAGGGTGTTGTCTGTGCCCAGGTTGAGGTGCATCATCACAATCTTGGTGTTGTTGATGATGTCAAAAGCGGAGCGTCTATGTACTTCCAGGAGTGGTTTGTATCCTTCAGGGCGTCATTGATAAAGATGAAAAAGCGGAGCGGCCCCATCTTGGCGCCCTGTGGGACACCGCATATGATGCTAGAATTGATGCTATAGCTAGCGTCAACCTCAACCGAGATCGGAATCGCCTTCAAATTCCGATCGATTATGCGGAATTTTTAATTAATCTTTAAGGAGACTTATCATTACGTGCTGATTAATGAACCTTTCATTGCCTGTACCAAAACTGAGACTTCTTTTATTTTCTGTACCTTTGTGTGCCTTCTGCAGCCTCTCGGTACCTAAATGTATGGCAAAGTTCACATATTCTTTCACAGAAGGAAAGAGAAAATGCTCTAAAACAATCAGACAGTTACTCTTCAGTCACTTTTAAGTAAACTCAAAGAACGGAAGAGAAAATGCTCTGATACAATCAGAGAGTTTCTTCAGTTACTCTTATGTAACCTCACCAAACTCTTAAGAAGTACAAACATCGCTGAGATATGTCATCTTGGATGGTCCAATAGTTGTTGACACCCTTACCGCAACCTTAAATGAACATGTTCACTTAGATGAGAATCTACGGCACGTGAGCCTACATTATAGTCACCTTGAACTGGAAAAATTTCGTTGATATTTTTTCATCTTTTTCAAATCCTTGTTTACCCTAGATAGAAGTAAACAAGTCCACAAACAGCCTTCCCTCCATTACAATAGTGTTCTCAGTCACGTTGGTCAGTCGTGACCAAACATAGGAAGAGAGATAAGTCTTGGATATACATACTTGTTAGGCGAAGAGTGTGTGGCAGCACTGATTAGATAACATGATCATCTCATAAATGAATTCATTTCAACGATACCTCCCCATCCTGCGGCCCCTTAGCGTCAGTACTGGCACCTCAGCAAAGCTGTATGGAATGACTTACGAAACTTCTTTTCTGACTTTCCTAAGGTAAATAATTACTGTCTCTGACGTGGTGATGCTTCTGTATCCGCCAAACGTATAGCAAAGCTTATTCTTGCAAGAATGGAAGCATTTATCCCCTTTTTCTATAGACGACTTCTTCATCCAATCCATGGTTCAACTATTCCTGTTCTGAGGCCAGTCAGACAAGGAATCAGGCATATCGGGCTTAGAAATACTGTCCTTCCTCTGGTTTCCATTCAGCTTTTATCACTGCCCGTAATCGCTGCAAGCACGTCATCCGTGAGGCAAAGCGCTCCTTTATTCAAATGAAGTGTGATAACCTCTCCTCGTCATCCGCTGATACGTCTTTCAGGTCTTTAGCTACGGGCATTTCTAACAACTCCTGTCGCTATAGCTTTCCCTCATTTTTTCCATTCTGACGGTACTATAGCTGTCTCTCCCGTAGACAAAGCAACTCTCTTTGGCTCCCGTTTCTCCTCTAACTCCGCCTTGGACGACTAATATTCAATCACCCACTGATGCTCCTTTTGCTAATCCTATGCCCCTTCCTGTGATCTCTTTTTGGACTGTCCGAAAAGCGATTCTTTCTCTGGACACAAGCGAGGTTTATGTTCCTGTTGTCATCCATCCCCCTATTCAGTTTCTAAACAGAAACTGAACAGGGGGATAAAACTTTATATATATATATACATATATATATATATATATATATATATATATATATATATATATATATATATATATATTTATTTATTATTTATCTATTTTGCTTTGTCGCTGTCTCCCGCGTTAGCGAGGTAGCGCAAGGAAACAGACGAAAAAATGGCCCAACCCACCCACATACACATGTATATACATGCACGTCCACACACGCAAATATACATACCTATACATCTCAATGTATACATATATACATATATATATATATATATATATATATATATATATATATATATATATATATATATATATATATATATATATATACACACACAGACATATACATATATACACATGTACATAATTCATACTGTCTGCCTTTATTTATTCCCATCGCCACCTCGCTACACAAGGAATAACAACCCCCTCCCCCCTCATGTGTGCGAGGTAGCGCTAGGAAAAGACAACAAAGGCCACATTCGTTCATATTCAGTCTCTAGCTGTCATGTAATAATGCACTGAAACCACAGCTCCCTTTCCACATCCAGGCCCCACAAAACTTTCCATGGTTTACCCCAGACGCTTCACATGCCCTGGTTCAATCCATTGACAGTACGTCGACCCCGGTATACCACATCGTTCCAATTCACTCTATTCCTTGCACGCCTTTCACCCTCCTGCATGTTCAGGCCCCGATCACTCAAAATCTTTTTCACTCCATCTTTCCACCTCCAATTTGGTCTCCCACTTCTCCTCGTTCCCTCCACCTCTGAGACATATATCCTCTTGGTCAATCTTTCCTCACTCATTCTCTCCATGTGACAAACCCATTTCAAAACACCCTCTTCTGCTCTCTCAATCACACTCTCTTTATTTCCACACATCTCTCTTAGCCTTACATTTATATATATATATATATATATATATATATATATATATATATATATATATATATATATATATATATATATATATATATCAAACGATTCTTTTTTAAATTGAAGGCTCCAGTCACGGACTAAAGTCCACATCAAGGTCGGACCTTCATTGAAATATAAACAGATTTATGAAGCGGAAAAAGAAAAGACGAGGGAAAGTATTTACGATTATCTGGGGACGTGAAAGACCTGTCTTTTGAAATGTGCCGGGTCACAGGCATCGGGAGCGACAAGAGAAGGTAGAGAGTTCCAAAGCTTCGACGTGTTGGGAAAGAAGCAAGTATCAAAACGGCCCACCTTGAGTTCTCAATGGCCACACAATAATCATGTGACGCAGCAGTTTGCCGAGTATTGCATGGTCTAGTTAGGGGTGTGGGCACACGAGCAGCCAGCTTTCAGGAGAGAAAAAAAAAACAAACAAAGTAACACCAATGGAAGAGGGAAAGTGAACCAATATTGCGGCGTAGGGCAAAGGGGTCAGAACTAGAAGTTAGCCTGGGACATTTTATAAGGTGGACCGCTTTCGACTCATCTCTGTCAAGTAAGGATGCAGAGCTAAAGCCACCCCAAATGTGAGAGACGTACTCCATAAAAGGACGAATCAGTACCTTGCATAAACGGAGCAACTGCTCAGAAGAGAAGTTTCGAATTCTAAACAGGATACCCAGTTTCTTAGAGGCAGACTCAGCTATTCCTGTAATGTGGGGTTACCAAGAAAGAGTGGATGTTACAGTAATACCAAGTATGTTAATTGAGTCAAGAGGTGGAATTACAGAACCGTCAAAGGAGAGACAAGAGTTGTGAGGAGTTTTCGATTGAGATGGATAGAATCTGGGTCTTGGAGGCATTAAACTTAAAAGGATTTTGTCTACCCCACTGAGATATCCTGTCCAAGTTTGAGTGTGATGAGGAGACAAAATTGTTGAAAAAAAAAGAAGAGAAAGTGTAGGGGAAGGACATAGCCTTGAGGGACACTGCTGTTGTTGGAGAAAAGAGCGGTGGCTAATCCATCAACAACCACAGAGAAGAATAGGCCAGAGAGGAAGCTAAATATGAAGGAGCAAGGTGAGGGAAGGAAGCCAAAACAGGGGATTTTAGAGATGAGACCCCGATGTCATACTCTGCCAGAAGCCTTAGATATGTCAAGGGCAACTACACATGACTACCCAAAATCTTATATATATATATATATATATATATATATATATATATATATATATATATATATATATATATATATATATATATATATATATATATATATATATATATATATATATATATTTGCTTTGTCGCTGTCTCCCGCGTTTGCGAGGTAGCGCAAGGAAACAGACGAAAGAAATGGCCCAACCCACCCCCATACACATGTATATACACACGTCCACACACGCAAATATACATACCTACACAGCTTTCCATGGTTTACCCCAGACGCTTCACATGCCCTGATTCAATCCACTGACAGCACGTCAACCCCGGTATACCACATCGATCCAATTCACTCTATTCCTTGCCCTCCTTTCACCCTCCTGCATGTTCAGGCCCCGATCACACAAAATCTTTTTCACTCTATCTTTCCACCTCCAATTTGGTCTCCCACTTCTCCTCGTTCCCTCCACCTCCGACACATATATCCTCTTGGTCAATCTTTCCTCACTCATCCTCTCCATGTGCCCAAACCATTTCAAAACACCCTCTCCTGCTCTCTCAACCACGCTCTTTTTATTTCCACACATCTCTCTTACCCTTACGTTACTTACTCGATCAAACCACCTCACACCACACATTGTCCTCAAACATCTCATTTCCAACACATCCATCCTCCTGTGCACAACTCTATCCATAGCCCACGCCTCGCAACCATACAACATTGTTGGAACCACTATTCCTTCAAACATACCCATTTTTCCTTTCCGAGATAATGTTCTCGACTTCCACACATTCTTCAAGGCTCCCAGGATTTTCGCCCCCTCCCCCACCCTATGATCCACTTCCGCTTCCATGGTTCCATCCGCTGCCAGATCCACTCCCAGATATCTAAAACACTTTACTTCCTCCAGTTTTTCTCCATTCAAACTTACTTCCCAATTGACTTGACCCTCAACCCTACTGTACCTAATAACCTTGCTCTTATTCACATTTACTCTTAACTTCTTCTTTCACACACTTTACCAAACTCAGTCACCAGCTTCTGCAGTTTCTCACATGAATCAGCCACCAGCGCTGTATCATCAGCGAACAACAACTGACTCACTTCCCAAGCTCTCTCATCCACAACAGACTTCATACTTGCCTCTCTTTCCAAAACTCTTGCATTCACCTCCCTAACAACCCCATCCATAAACAAATTAAACAACCATGGAGACATCACACACCCCTGCCGCAAACCTACATTCACTGAGAACCAATCACTTTCCTCTCTTCCTACACGTACACATGCCTTACATCCTCGATAAAAACTTTTCACTGCTTCTAACAACATGCCTCCCACACCATATAGTCATAATACCTTCCACAGAGCATCTCTATCAACTCTATCATATGCCTTCTCCAGATCCATAAATGCTACATACAAATCCATTTGCTTTTCTAAGGATTTCTCACATACATTCTTCAAAGCAAACACCTGATCCACACATCCTCTACCACTTCTGAAACCACACTGCTCTTCCCCAATCTGATGCTCTGTACATGCTTTCACCCTCTCAATCAATACCCTCCCATATTATTTACCAGGAATACTCAACAAACTTATACCTCTGTAATTTGAGCACTCACTCTTATCCCCTTTGCCTTTGTACAATGGCACTATGCACGCATTACGCCAATCCTCAGGCACCTCACCATGAGTCATACATACATTGAATAACCTTACCAACCAGTCAATAATACAGTCACCCCCTTTTTTAATAAATTCCACTGCAATACCATCAAAACCTGCTGCCTTGCCGGTTTTCATCATCCGCAAAGCTTTTACTACCTCTTCTCTGTTTACCAAATCATTTTCCCTAACCCTCTCACTTTGCACACCACCTCGACCAAAACATCCTATATTTGCCACTCTATCATCAAACACATTCAACAAACCTTCAAAATACTCACTACATCTCCTTCTCACATCACCACTACTTGTTATCACCTCCCCATTTGCGCCCTTCACTGAAGTTCCCATTTGCTCCCTTGTCTTACGCACTTTATTTACCTCCTTCCAGAACATCTTTTTATTCTCCCTAAAATTTAATGATACTCTCTCACCCCAACTCTCATTTGCCCTCTTTTTCACCTCTTGCACCTTTCTCTTGACCTCCTGTCTCTTTCTTTTATACATCTCCCACTCAATTGCATTTTTTCCCTGCAAAAATCGTCCAAATACCTCTCTCTTCTCTTTCACTAATAATCTTACTTCTTCATCTCACCACTCACTACCCTTTCTAATCAACCCACCTCCCACTCTTCTCATATCACAAGCATCTTTTGCGCAATCCATCACTGATTCCCTAAATACATCCCACTCCTCCCCCACTCCCTTTACTTCCATTGTTCTCACCTTTTTCCATTCTGTACTCAGTCTTTCCTGGTACTTCCTCACACAAGTCTCCTTTCCAAGCTCACTTACTCTCACCACCCTCTTCACCCAACATTCACTCTATATATATATATATATATATTATAATATATATATATATAATATATATATATATATATATATATCTTTTCTTTCTTTCTTTCAAACTATTCGCCATTCCCGCGTTAGCAAGGTAGCGTTAAGAACAGCGGACTGGGCCTCTGAGGGAATATCCTCACCTGGCCCCCCTTCTCTGTTCCTTCTTTTGGAAAATCAAAAAAAAAAAAAAAAGAGGGGGAGGATTTCCAGTCCCCGCTCCCTCCCCTTTTAGTCGCCTTCTACGACACGCAGGGAATACGTGGGAAGTATTCTTTCTTCCCTATCCCCAGGGATAATATATATATATATATTATATATTTATATATATTATATATATATATATATATATATATAATATTATATATATTATATATATATATATATATTTTTTTTTTTTTTTCATACTATTCGCTATTTCCCGCGATAGCGAGGTAAGCGCAAGGAAACAGACGAAAGAAATGGCCCAACCCACCCACATACACATGTATATACACACGTCCACACACGCAAATATACATACCTATACATCTCAATGTATACATATAAGCAGACTCGAGTGAGGAATGGTATAAGCTAGTGTCTGAGGGTGGGAGAGGGTGTAAAGGAGAAAGTTGAGAGTTGCTACGAACAAAACCGGGTTTATCAGGTTTAGCATTGTAGAGACACGTTACACTGGAACATGAGTACTGAGCAGAGATAACCTGGAGGAGATGATGTGTTTTAGGTACCTGGGAGTGGCCATAGAGCTGAAGTAAACCATAAGGTGGGTAAGGGGGGCTAAGATCTTGGCTGCACTGGGGGAGTGTGTGGAGATAGTGGTTACTGTTTGAAAGGGCAAAGATGGGCATGTTTGGTGGATAGTCGTCTCTGCAGACAGTGTTGCATGGATGCGAGGCCTGGGAGAGATTGAATGTGTTGGAAATAAAATGCTTGAGGACATTATGTGTAAAGATGCTTGACCGAGTAAGAAATGGTTGTTTAAGATAAATATGTGGGAGGAAGACTATGATTGAGAGAGCTGAAGAAGTGCTAAAATGTAATGGCCCTGGGCTGGGGGGTTGAGAAGAGGCTGACCAAAATGGAACATGTGTCTGAGGCGAATTAAAGGCGAAGGACGACACTAAAGGAGGATGGAGTGAGAGACGATTTGAGGAACCGACCTGAACATGCAGGAGGGTGTAAGGCGTGCATGGGATAGAACGAATAGAGACAATGTGATTTACAGGTGGAGACTTGCTGTCAATGGACTGAACTAGGGCATCTGAACTAGCTACGAAAAATCATGAAAAGGTCTACCAGTCCTGGCTGTGAATAATGGGCTCTAGTTTTAGTGTATCACATATAATAAATAGAGGGGACAGACCCCATGCAAGTGGTTACGAGGACGAGCATCATCTTCACTTTCCATGACTCACTTACTTTACATATCACCTCGACACAAACACCCTACATCTCCCACCCTATCATCAAATACATTCAACAGTCCTCCAAAATACTCACTCCATCCCCTCGCTTCATCAATAACTGTTACCTCTTTATCTTTTGCCATCTTCGCCGATGTTCCTATTTGTTCTTTTGTTTTTTGCAGTTTATTAACCTCTTCCCAAAACATCTAATTCTCCCTAAAATGTACTGATACTTTCTCACCCCAACTCTCATTAGCCCTTTTTTTCACCTCTTGCACCTTTCTCTTGACCTCCTGTCTCTTTCTTTTATACATCTCCCACTCAATTGCATTTTTTCCCTGCAAAAATCGTCCAAATACCTCTCTCTTCTCTTTCACTAATAATCTTACTTCTTCATCTCACCACTCACTACCCTTTCTAATCAACCCACCTCCCACTCTTCTCATATCACAAGCATCTTTTGCGCAATCCATCACTGATTCCCTAAATACATCCCACTCCTCCCCCACTCCCTTTACTTCCATTGTTCTCACCTTTTTCCATTCTGTACTCAGTCTTTCCTGGTACTTCCTCACACAAGTCTCCTTTCCAAGCTCACTTACTCTCACCACCCTCTTCACCCCAACATTCACTCTATATATATATATATATATATATATATATATATATATATATATATATATATATATATATATATATATATATCTTTTCTTTCTTTTCTTTCAAACTATTCGCCATTTCCCGCGTTAGCAAGGTAGCGTTAAGAACAGCGGACTGGGCCTCTGAGGGAATATCCTCACCTGGCCCCCCTTCTCTGTTCCTTCTTTTGGAAAATCAAAAAAAAAAAAAAAAGAGGGGGAGGATTTCCAGTCCCCGCTCCCTCCCCTTTTAGTCGCCTTCTACGACACGCAGGGAATACGTGGGAAGTATTCTTTCTTCCCTATCCCCAGGGATAATATATATATATATATATATATATATATATATATATATATATATATATATATATATATATATATATATATATATATATTCCCGCGGATTTCAAAACTGCAACAACCACCATGATACCTAAGCCCAACAAATCAAACAGAAACCCGGTGAACTGTAGACCTATCAGCCTACTTGAGTCCACTGGGAAGACATTTGAAAGAATCTTGAATAACAGACTTAGACAACACCCAACAAGCAACAACCTATTCTCACACAAACAGTTTGGTTTTGGTCAACATCAGCTCCACACAAGATAACTCAACATAATCACCAACTACATAAAAAAAAAACACGCGGACATACAAAATGACCGCCCTCATCACAAAAGATGTTGAAAAAGCCTTTGACACCGTTTGGCACGATGGCTTGAGGTACAAACTAAGCACCCAATTTCAACTCCCATGACCTACAATTAAACTTCTTTCCAATAATCTTATCAATAGGAAAACACGAATTAAATACAGAAACTCTTTATTCAAACTACTTCCTCCTCAATGCCGGTGTACCTCCAAATAATTCAGAATAAAACTCTACGTTGGGTTTTTAACACCAAATGGCACGAGTTCATTAGGGACACGGAACTCCACGAGAGAGCGCGACTGCCTCCACTAAACATCTATTGGAGGAAAGTGTTTGAAAGACAAGTAGAGCGATTTGAAATACATCATACTCACTGGATCGATTACTTCAACAATCTCCTGGGAATAGATCATCCAGACAACATGTTCAATGTTCAACCCGAACAACATCCAGTGCCCATATATCTAAATCAAAAACTAAAAACTACTATAGATCTTACTGCTAAGTCCGTGTAGGGAACATCTTGGCAAAATCAGTGTCTGTCTGCCAGAGATACGATCCATCTCCTCCTATACCCTTAAAGAAAAAAAGAAAACTATCCTTCGCCCTCCACTCATCATCTCCGTCCTAGCTATCCTGTTAACCTGATGCAAGCTGGGTTGAGCCCTGGCTCTTTTCCTCCTGCTAAAATTCACTTCCTCTACATCTCTCTCTCTCTCTCTCTCTCTCTCTCTCTCTCTCTCTCTCTCTCTCTCTCTCTCTCTCTCTCTCTCTCTCTCCCCTTTTCCTTGGAAGGGATTTTCTATCACTCATTCATTCAGCTTGGAAACGAAATTCCAGCTCGAGTACTGGTTAACCTCTCCCATACACCGAACTGCAAGGTGTATACATCGAAATATTACTTACGGTACACTGCATCACTCGCTTGCTGACTGAAGACCCAGTGTCGCACGTCACTGCACCGTATCAAGCTAGACGTTAATGTGTAACTAACTCCGTCTCTGCCTCAACCTCATTGGCGACTTCTGGCAATGCCGGTGTTGCCATTCTAGCGTTGAGATGTTCTTATACATATATGCTTCGAACGTTGGTAGATAAGATATATCTGCAGTAACGTAAGCCAATTTTTTGTGTGTTTGTATGTGTGTGTGTGTGTGTGGGGAGGGGGGAGGGTTGACTTGTAAAATATAGACGCAATACTAACAGTACTTACTCTCGGACGATACTGAAATTGTTATTCATGTACTCGCTCGTCCATTGAATGACTAGGCGTCACTCCTAACGAAACATGCTTAGAATTGTCGTCTGTACGAGTGACATCATCGGCCCAGATCCATCAGTTGCCATTTATCTCAATATGATTATATGATGTATCGATTCATATGAATAGCAAAATTTTTCCCACTACTCCGGATGGTTAGAAAGACTTTGCCCGATCGTGATGGAAGACATTCAGCGCTTCTCTGTACGACAATCAGCCGACTGAGAAATTTTCGAGATGAATATCTGGGTGAGGAGGAGTCGCTAAATAATATTCCGTCTCTAGGTCTGCTAAATTCAAGAAAGGATTCATTCTTTAAAATCCTTATATACAGAATTCATCAGTCAATTCATGTTTGACTAGAGATCAATTATGCCATTGATTATAATAGCAACGTACTCTCCCAGGTTCATCCTTAGGTGTTATACAATTGCTAACCACTTAACTAAAAGCGCCGACACTTACTTTCAAGTCGCGAAATTTCTTTCGAGGTGATATTTCCGCCTGACAGAGCTACGCTACAAATGACATATAACACATACTTTCATTCTGTAACGTGTGACTCCCTATAGACTTTCATTTACTGAGCCATGATACGCTTTTGCCTCACTGTATGAGGTTATGTCGGTGAACAAAGGATATATTTTAGCTGTAGGAATTATCACACTCTTGCTCACTGCCAGGTGAAGATACGTCAAACGGCAATATCATTGGCATCAGAGCATTTTTTCCTCTGAACGTTTTCACTATTCCGTGGGCGTCTTTTAATTTGGGTCGGCAGGAGAACTTACAAAAACCTACTGACTGATTCAAAGAAAACCATAGAATCATTAAATACTGTAACATATTTCAGCAGTTCTGGCCACTACAACATCCAACAATATCACATGGGAGCTTCGCAACCAACGCATCTATGAGACATTTTCTAAGTTCAACATCGTCAAAACCAGCAGACAAGTTATCAGATGCTGCTACACTAGCAATCCGTAGGAGGGCTTACAGCCACTGTTGTATGTAACAGAAATGATACATATAAGCAGACTCGAGTGAGGAATGGTATAAGCTAGTGTCTGAGGGTGGGAGAGGGTGTAAAGGAGAAAGTTGAGAGTTGCTACGAACAAAACCGGGTTTATCAGGTTTAGCATTGTAGAGACACGTTACACTGGAACATGAGTTTAACATTGAACATGAATTTAACATTGAATATGAATTTAACATTGAACATGAATTTAACATTGAATATGAATTTAACATTGAACATGAATTTAACATTGAACATGAATTTAACATTGAATATGAATTTAACATTGAACATGAATTTAACATTGAATATGAATTTAACATTGAACATGAATTTAACATTGAACATGAATTTAACATTGAATATGAATTTAACATTGAATATGAATTTAACATTGAACATGAATTTAACATTGAACATGAATTTAACATTGAATATGAATTTAACATTGAATATGAATTTAACATTGAACATGAATTTAACATTGAATATGAATTTAACATTGAATATGAATTTAACATTGAATATGAATTTAACATTGAATATGAATTTAACATTGAACATGAATTTAACATTGAATATGAATTTAACATTGAACATGAATTTAACATTGAATATGAATTTAACATTGAACATGAATTTAACATTGAATATGAATTTAACATTGAACATGAATTTAACATTGAACATGAATTTAACATTGAACATGAATTTAACATTGAATATGAATTTAACATTGAACATGAATTTAACATTGAACATGAATTTAACATTGAACATGAATTTAACATTGAACATGAATTTAACATTGAATATGAATTTAACATTGAACATGAATTTAACATTGAATATGAATTTAACATTGAATATGAATTTAACATTGAACATGAATTTAACATTGAACATGAATTTAACATTGAACATGAATTTAACATTGAATATGAATTTAACATTGAATATGAATTTAACATTGAATATGAATTTAACATTGAACATGAATTTAACATTGAATATGAATTTAACATTGAATATGAATTTAACATTGAATATGAATTTAACATTGAACATGAATTTAACATTGAACATGAATTTAACATTGAACATGAATTTAACATTGAACATGAATTTAACATTGAACATGAATTTAACATTGAACATGAATTTAACATTGAACATGAATTTAACATTGAACATGAATTTAACATTGAATATGAATTTAACATTGAACATGAATTTAACATTGAACATGAATTTAACATTGAACATGAATTTAACATTGAACATGAATTTAACATTGAATATGAATTTAACATTGAATATGAATTTAACATTGAACATGAATTTAACATTGAACATGAATTTAACATTGAACATGAATTTAACATTGAACATGAATTTAACATTGAATATGAATTTAACATTGAACATGAATTTAACATTGAACATGAATTTAACATTGAACATGAATTTAACATTGAATATGAATTTAACATTGAATATGAATTTAACATTGAACATGAATTTAACATTGAATATGAATTTAACATTGAACATGAATTTAACATTGAATATGAATTTAACATTGAACATGAATTTAACATTGAATATGAATTTAACATTGAACATGAATTTAACATTGAATATGAATTTAACATTGAACATGAATTTAACATTGAATATGAATTTAACATTGAATATGAATTTAACATTGAACATGAATTTAACATTGAACATGAATTTAACATTGAACATGAATTTAACATTGAACATGAATTTAACATTGAACATGAATTTAACATTGAACATGAATTTAACATTGAATATGAATTTAACATTGAATATGAATTTAACATTGAACATGAATTTAACATTGAACATGAATTTAACATTGAACATGAATTTAACATTGAATATGAATTTAACATTGAATATGAATTTAACATTGAACATGAATTTAACATTGAACATGAATTTAACATTGAACATGAATTTAACATTGAACATGAATTTAACATTGAACATGAATTTAACATTGAACATGAATTTAACATTGAATATGAATTTAACATTGAATATGAATTTAACATTGAACATGAATTTAACATTGAACATGAATTTAACATTGAACATGAATTTAACATTGAATATGAATTTAACATTGAACATGAATTTAACATTGAACATGAATTTAACATTGAACATGAATTTAACATTGAACATGAATTTAACATTGAACATGAATTTAACATTGAACATGAATTTAACATTGAATATGAATTTAACATTGAATATGAATTTAACATTGAACATGAATTTAACATTGAACATGAATTTAACATTGAACATGAATTTAACATTGAATATGAATTTAACATTGAATATGAATTTAACATTGAACATGAATTTAACATTGAACATGAATTTAACATTGAACATGAATTTAACATTGAACATGAATTTAACATTGAACATGAATTTAACATTGAACATGAATTTAACATTGAACATGAATTTAACATTGAACATGAATTTAACATTGAACATGAATTTAACATTGAACATGAATTTAACATTGAACATGAATTTAACATTGAACATGAATTTAACATTGAACATGAATTTAACATTGAATATGAATTTAACATTGAATATGAATTTAACATTGAATATGAATTTAACATTGAATATGAATTTAACATTGAATATGAATTTAACATTGAACATGAATTTAACATTGAATATGAATTTAACATTGAATATGAATTTAACATTGAATATGAATTTAACATTGAACATGAATTTAACATTGAACATGAATTTAACATTGAATATGAATTTAACATTGAATATGAATTTAACATTGAACATGAATTTAACATTGAACATGAATTTAACATTGAATATGAATTTAACATTGAACATGAATTTAACATTGAACATGAATTTAACATTGAACATGAATTTAACATTGAATATGAATTTAACATTGAATATGAATTTAACATTGAATATGAATTTAACATTGAACATGAATTTAACATTGAACATGAATTTAACATTGAACATGAATTTAACATTGAACATGAATTTAACATTGAACATGAATTTAACATTGAATATGAATTTAACATTGAACATGAATTTAACATTGAATATGAATTTAACATTGAATATGAATTTAACATTGAACATGAATTTAACATTGAACATGAATTTAACATTGAATATGAATTTAACATTGAACATGAATTTAACATTGAATATGAATTTAACATTGAATATGAATTTAACATTGAACATGAATTTAACATTGAATATGAATTTAACATTGAATATGAATTTAACATTGAATATGAATTTAACATTGAACATGAATTTAACATTGAACATGAATTTAACATTGAACATGAATTTAACATTGAACATGAATTTAACATTGAACATGAATTTAACATTGAACATGAATTTAACATTGAACATGAATTTAACATTGAACATGAATTTAACATTGAACATGAATTTAACATTGAACATGAATTTAACATTGAATATGAATTTAACATTGAATATGAATTTAACATTGAACATGAATTTAACATTGAATATGAATTTAACATTGAACATGAATTTAACATTGAACATGAATTTAACATTGAATATGAATTTAACATTGAACATGAATTTAACATTGAACATGAATTTAACATTGAACATGAATTTAACATTGAACATGAATTTAACATTGAACATGAATTTAACATTGAACATGAATTTAACATTGAATATGAATTTAACATTGAATATGAATTTAACATTGAACATGAATTTAACATTGAACATGAATTTAACATTGAACATGAATTTAACATTGAACATGAATTTAACATTGAACATGAATTTAACATTGAACATGAATTTAACATTGAATATGAATTTAACATTGAACATGAATTTAACATTGAACATGAATTTAACATTGAACATGAATTTAACATTGAATATGAATTTAACATTGAACATGAATTTAACATTGAACATGAATTTAACATTGAATATGAATTTAACATTGAACATGAATTTAACATTGAACATGAATTTAACATTGAACATGAATTTAACATTGAACATGAATTTAACATTGAACATGAATTTAACATTGAACATGAATTTAACATTGAACATGAATTTAACATTGAATATGAATTTAACATTGAACATGAATTTAACATTGAACATGAATTTAACATTGAACATGAATTTAACATTGAACATGAATTTAACATTGAACATGAATTTAACATTGAACATGAATTTAACATTGAACATGAATTTAACATTGAACATGAATTTAACATTGAACATGAATTTAACATTGAACATGAATTTAACATTGAACATGAATTTAACATTGAACATGAATTTAACATTGAACATGAATTTAACATTGAATATGAATTTAACATTGAATATGAATTTAACATTGAATATGAATTTAACATTGAACATGAATTTAACATTGAATATGAATTTAACATTGAACATGAATTTAACATTGAATATGAATTTAACATTGAATATGAATTTAACATTGAACATGAATTTAACATTGAACATGAATTTAACATTGAATATGAATTTAACATTGAATATGAATTTAACATTGAACATGAATTTAACATTGAACATGAATTTAACATTGAACATGAATTTAACATTGAATATGAATTTAACATTGAACATGAATTTAACATTGAACATGAATTTAACATTGAACATGAATTTAACATTGAATATGAATTTAACATTGAACATGAATTTAACATTGAACATGAATTTAACATTGAACATGAATTTAACATTGAACATGAATTTAACATTGAACATGAATTTAACATTGAACATGAATTTAACATTGAATATGAATTTAACATTGAATATGAATTTAACATTGAATATGAATTTAACATTGAACATGAATTTAACATTGAACATGAATTTAACATTGAACATGAATTTAACATTGAATATGAATTTAACATTGAACATGAATTTAACATTGAACATGAATTTAACATTGAACATGAATTTAACATTGAATATGAATTTAACATTGAACATGAATTTAACATTGAATATGAATTTAACATTGAACATGAATTTAACATTGAATATGAATTTAACATTGAACATGAATTTAACATTGAACATGAATTTAACATTGAATATGAATTTAACATTGAACATGAATTTAACATTGAACATGAATTTAACATTGAATATGAATTTAACATTGAATATGAATTTAACATTGAACATGAATTTAACATTGAATATGAATTTAACATTGAATATGAATTTAACATTGAATATGAATTTAACATTGAACATGAATTTAACATTGAACATGAATTTAACATTGAATATGAATTTAACATTGAATATGAATTTAACATTGAATATGAATTTAACATTGAATATGAATTTAACATTGAATATGAATTTAACATTGAATATGAATTTAACATTGAATATGAATTTAACATTGAACATGAATTTAACATTGAACATGAATTTAACATTGAACATGAATTTAACATTGAATATGAATTTAACATTGAATATGAATTTAACATTGAACATGAATTTAACATTGAATATGAATTTAACATTGAATATGAATTTAACATTGAACATGAATTTAACATTGAACATGAATTTAACATTGAACATGAATTTAACATTGAACATGAATTTAACATTGAATATGAATTTAACATTGAACATGAATTTAACATTGAATATGAATTTAACATTGAACATGAATTTAACATTGAACATGAATTTAACATTGAACATGAATTTAACATTGAACATGAATTTAACATTGAACATGAATTTAACATTGAATATGAATTTAACATTGAATATGAATTTAACATTGAATATGAATTTAACATTGAACATGAATTTAACATTGAACATGAATTTAACATTGAATATGAATTTAACATTGAATATGAATTTAACATTGAATATGAATTTAACATTGAATATGAATTTAACACTGAACATGAGTTTAACATTGAACATGAATTTAACATTGAATATGAATTTAACATTGAACATGAGTTAACATTCCAGATTAGATTTCAAACCAGGAAATCTCTTTCCTTTATGACAAGTTGACTTTCAAGCATGACACAAGACATTCGTTGGGCAATTATATGACACTTAGCTAAACCTGACGTGACACAGTAAACATCTTACAATCTAGGGCAGCGGTGGCTACGTGGTTCGAGACAGGGAAAGCCTACATTACTTTGCTGGGCTTTGGACTGCTGAAGGAATCGACTCCCAGGCGATCGTCTGAGCCTTTTATCTGAAGGACAGCAAGGCAGGAACAGCTAGCCACACCTTGACCCGCCACCTATGGCTACTTTAGGTCGGAATGACCATAATTGCCCTTGATTGGTCAAAAGACTAATTGTCACGCCCTCATCCCAACGTGATTGGCTGGAGGAGGCCTAAGGCCCGGCCCACATGGCCTAGAGTTCAACCTCCTTTGTTCCCTTCTTTACGACAGCGGCGAATGTACGGGATGACATACCCCGTAGCTGGCCCCACGACTTGACCTGACGCCACTGATAAGGGCTCGGGTGCTGGAGGACTGGTCAACATCTGCTTCAAAACAGGATTATTAAGACAAATAACTCGATCAGGGAAGTGAGGTCCGAGCCGATAGCAACAACACCCTACACAAAAGCACACAATACACAAAGACACACCATACATATATACGACCATGTGGGCACACACACGCATGTTCGTAACAATAGTCAACATGACTTTTCCAATTAAGTCTTTTATCAAATTCTAAGCCTAGGAATTTAACTGTATTCAGTGCACGAAGCAGTTCTTTCATTGTAAATGTTTTATTATGATCAAAAGTATCTTTTGTGGCAAAGTCTGGTATTTGCAGCTCGGCCTGGCGCTTGCTTGTGGTGGAGGAAGGCGTGGATCGTCATTGGCCGAGCTGCTCGTTCCTGAGAATCTCCTGGCGAGTGTGTTGGCCATGTCCACCGGGTCGTCGATGATTTGATCTTGGTGGTGGATTTGCGGAGGAAGTGGCGGCTTGTGTTTTCTTTTGATTTTGCTGAGTGTGGACCAGACCTGACTTACTGGTGTGTCCTTGTTCACGGTAGAGATAAAGCCGCACCAGGAAGCTCGTTTGGCTTGTTTGATAGTTCTTCTTGCCTGAGCCTCGCACGTTTGTAAGCAATGAAGTTATTATGTGAAGGCTTATTGTTGACCATCCTGTATCTCCTATTGCGCTCACGCAGTGCATTTCGGCAATCTGGTGTCCACCAAGGAACTCTGTGCTTTGTGGAAATTGTAGAAACCTTAGGTATAGAGTTGCCAGCAGCCTGAGCTCAGTATGGTGGAGGCAACCTTGAGGACTTTTGCATCAATGTCACCACCGGATATATCCAGGACGGCTTGCCTTATAAATGACACCCAGTCTGCTTTCTTATACTTAAATCTAGGCGGTGACGAGACGGGTTGGTAATAATGTCGCATGAATAAGAAAGACAGATCGGGAAATGGTCACTTCCCCGGGAGTCGTCACGAATC
Organism: Panulirus ornatus; assembly: GCF_036320965.1. NCBI lineage: Eukaryota > Metazoa > Arthropoda > Malacostraca > Decapoda > Palinuridae > Panulirus > Panulirus ornatus. Next base: position 22,545,329 of record NC_092226.1, read on the forward strand.
CACCAGGTGATGTTAAGTATATCCGGTGATGACAAGGATAAATCAGTTATTGAGATATTGCCAATCTGGTCATCTACACGAGTTTCCACTACCATCGTCTAGAAGAGCGAGGTTGTCATTGATCATGAAATTAACCATTTGTTCCCTCCTGGTGTCTGCCCGGATACTTCCCCACTGATAATGATGAGCATTGAAGTCTCCTAAAACTACTTTACAATGAGGTAATTGATTAACAAGCAAATTCAACTCATCATCATCAAGTGCATTGGAACCAGAACAATGTATTGAACAGATGGCCAGGTATGTGTTATTAAATTTCACTCTACATGCGACAGCGTCTAGAGTAGAATTTAAAGTTACTCCTGTGTGAGGCAAACTTTTGTGTACTTAGATAGCTACCCCACGATCCTCGTCTCTTCTATACGAGTGATAGCTATCGAAAACGACAGTCTTCGACTGTGTCGTTTAGAAGGGTCTCCTGTAAACAGATCACGGCTGGCCTATACAGTGCAAGCAACAGTTGTAGTTGTGCTTGCTCATGCTTAAGGCCTCTACAATTCCACTGGATGCTATTGAACGTATTAGTTTAAGAGTTATCTAACCGACAAGGTTTTCTAAGCCCGTTTATGTCGGGACTTGGGCGAGTCCCCAGAGGATCATGAACGGTCCCTGGAAGTGGATTTTCTGGCTTCCATCAATTCTACGTCCTCCAACGAAGAGGACCTGTGAATCACACACCTCTTTGATGGAGGTACTGGTACGATGACGTGCGACGTAGTTTTCACAAGTTAAGTTTAAAGATACGTTAGTTTTGTTCTCTTTCTCATCTTTATGGTGGGAGAGGATGCGGTGTTGGCATAGGATTTGTAGTCAGTTTTGGTTGGAGAATTAGGTTTAGGGTTAGATGGAGCTAGGTTCTTGGTACTGACGGTCGGCGTGTCACAAGGAGTGTGCGTCGAGATTGTTCGCATAAAAGGCTTACATTTCAGAGCCGACGCGTAGGATTTGTTAGGTTTAGGAGTCTCATGGGACTCCTTAACCCTCCTCCTAGCCTCACCATATGAGATGCTTTGCGTCTTAACTGTGCACACTTCTTTCTCAAACTGGAACCGGGGACAGGCCCGGTCCCGAGCTTGGGTGGCTGGCATTACAGTTAACACACAACATCCTGTTAGTCGTACAATCCTCCGGTGTATGACCCTCCGCAGCACACTTCCCGCATCTTGCAGAAAGACTGCAGGACTTTAAAGGGTGACCAAATTTCTGGCATTTAAAACAACGCAGGGGATTCGGAATGTAGGGACGAACTTGACATCGCATGTAACCAACCGAGATATCATCGGTAGACGAGATTTTCCGATTGTTAGATTAACCAGGGGAGTTCTACGCCGTTCGCTATTAATAAATTTAGCGATGAACCTGGCAGCGATAACGTCCTCGTTTGCCAGTTCCTTCACAATGTCGTCCTCTGACATATTCATGACATCAGTGCGGTAGATGACTCCCTTGCATGAATTCATGGAAATTGAGACCACAACATCATGAGTATGGAACTTCGTCAACTTTAGCAGTTCCGCCACCTGATTCGTCGATTTCACTTTAATCAGCAAGTCACCACTAGCCAGTTTCCTTACCATTTCAACAGGCCCAGACCATCCATCAGTGACCTTCCTGATTAGGTAGAAATTGAGGGAGGCGATGGGTCGTTGCTCCGGTCGCATGGGACAAAACAAAATCAGCATTTGTATTAATAGAAGGTCCGTCACCACTACCTCCTACGGGGGCAGTGGATGGCTTACTAGGGTCCATCCTATAGGGACCTAGCCCCCAAATCTGGGGTGGCAAACCATCCCAAATAATGGGGGAAAAAAAACTAGCCACCCCAGCAAAAAAAAAAATCAGGCAATTGTTTTATACAAAAAAAGGTTTCAGGGCGGAGCCGGCCACACAAAGGCCAGGCGGAGTTCTCCTGCGGACACCCGGTAATAAAATATTCAAAACAAGGCGAGGGTAGCGATAACGCAGGGAGGAATAGCTACAACCGCGCTCTGAAAGAACGGCAAACAGCTCCGCGCACCAGCTCAGTATCTGGTGCGCACAGCTACAGAGCTGGTGCGCGACTGCCAATTTCTTTAACATGCTTACCCTGGTCGTGGATAGTAACGCCGTAACGTCCATGAACAACATGTGCAACCATTCTGTAAATGTCTCAGGTTCAAAGTTATCTTTCAACACTTTTATGAATTCATTTACATATATTATCAATAAGAGACACGAAGTGGACAGACCCTGCCTTACCCTGACGGTGGAGGTGACAAATGCACGCCCCAATGTGCCCTCAGGTACGCGAGACGTGGCACTATACCTGTCACCATCACCATTCCACAACCCAAGCACTTAAGACTCATAAACAATTCACGCCTCGGCATTACGTCAAATGCTTTAGAGAAGTCAATGGAAGCTACGAATAGTTTGATTTTCTTCCTCCTTGCGGGTGAGGCTAGTGGACAGCAGCAAAATAACATTGTATTCCATACGCCCTCGGCTTTCTGGTGCTCCGACTTCCTCCCGACATTGCTTAAACCACTGGTTTAGTCTATTGCAAAGAACAATGTCTTGTACAGCTTGGCGATGAAGTTGGTAACAGTGATGCCCCGGTAACTATCTGGGTTTTCCTGTTCACTTAAAAATGGTCAATATTTTAGCCTTGGTCTTTGGTAATGATACTGACTCTTTATAAAAACTCTGTTAAAAAGGCTAACAGTAGTTAACATCAGGTGCTCAAGCAACAACGAGAATATACCAGGCGATATTCCATCCGGCCCACAAGCTTTGTTTGGCTCCATGTTATTAACTTGGTCACAGATTTCTATCAGTGAGATGGGGATATCCAACACACTGATGTACTAAACTCTATGGTAATTTCCTTATAGTGAGGGGCATGTGGTGGGTCAAGTACTCTCTCTCTCTCTCTCTCTCTCTCTCTCTCTCTCTCTCTCTCTCTCTCTCTCTCTCTCTCTCTCTCTCTCTCTCTCTCTCTCTCTCTCTCTCACACACACACACACACACACACGAGATTCTCCTGTTGTAAAAAGTGACTTTACTTGCTTGATTTGGGCTTTTTAGTGAAGAGGACGCCTGATGGGGATTAGAGAGAAGGAGAGGGGAGACCACATAACAATAGTGTTGACCAGTGTCATATAAGGTTCTGTCGGGTGTGGAGTCGAACATGGGTACCACTGGATGTACATAGAGGAGGGGGAAGGTCGAAAAGGGGAGAAACATGGATTAGTAAGGGATGTGATAAGTCGAACGAGCTCAAGAGATGTAATGTGGAGGAAATGTACAGACGACACTGTAGCCAACCGCCACACGGAGAAGACTAGATAGGAAGAAGAGAGTATGGAGAGAGAGAGAGAGAGAGAGAGAGAGAGAGAGAGAGAGAGAGAGAGAGAGAGAGAGAGAGAGAGAGAGAGAGAGAGAGAGAGAGAGAGAGAGAGAGAGATTTCAGCAAAAGCACTGTGCACAAGGCAATCCATAACTTTCCCATAGGTTCATCCGGAAGCAAAACATCAAAGTACAACTTGTCAGGTAGAGAACCCCTGAGAGAAAGATTCCTTGTGGACGGAAGATGACCTGAGCCACAGGTTTGTGTGATTACACTGTGGAAGTCAAGACTGCTCCATCATAACAAACGTGGGAGGGAAAAGATATCCTTGGAGGTATAGAAACTGATACAGTTAATCTAGTTTCAAAATGACTTGAACCACATAAATCTAATGGCTCTGATGAAGCCTTGCGTTTGAAAGGTTGACAGATTTGTAAAGGCAGAAAATAATGCTTTGTCACTATAGACGCACAGGCCTGTGTAAGAGGTTTTGTCTCACTCTTGTGAAATCTAGAAGTGATGGGAACTGTGTACATGATTTTGCCAGTCTGTTATGACATTGTTGTACGTGCGCATGTGGGACTTTGCTGCCAACGAGAAGGAAGGTTCAGGTAGTAGAGTAATGGCCCTTCCCACGACCCCTGCAACTCTTAGGTCTACTCCTGTCACTACACTCTCTTGTGTGACTCTGCTCCCTGTGAGAGGGAAGGTTCAGGTGGTATTGTATTGACTCCTCCCAATACCCCAGTTAACTCAAAAGATATCCCGTCGCTTGCCTTTGAGCAATCACTCCATTAGATAGAAGGCTGTTGACAGCAGCCGCCCAAGGTAGTTTTATCGTTCTGACTAACAAGCGTTAAAGTGGCACCCGGAACATCTTACACTCTCCATGTTAGGACTGTTAGTTTTATTTCTGTCTCTTCAAAACGGTACTACCGGGCTAGTCTTGCCATCTCCTTACAATCGCCATACGCCAACTCAAACACTGCTTATCTTCTTCACATACGTATTTTTTCAACTCTTCTCTATTTAAACATTGTTAAGCATGATCGTGATAGAATCCAACAAGTCTATGGCCCCTGGTCCCAGCATCATGGGGGTGTTAAGAATCTCCGGGTTTCCGCTCGACTCTACTGCCAGTGAGAGGGAGTAGTACCGGTCCCTGCCACAACTTCTCTGCGAGACCTGCCTCTTTTTCTATTCACTAAACCAACATTTGTGGTCTCTCAAGGAACCTCTCCTCTGTTGAACAACCTCTGTCTAGCACCTCTCCAAATATCGTACTTCTCTTTGAGACACAGTTGTCTAATGATGTTTTCACTAGTCCCTTTTTCATATCCAATTCTAATATCCACTTACGATTCCGGTTCAAAGGTGGTGTTTGTGCTTATTCCAAAACCGAACACACCTGTTGCACACCTTAAGGACCTTGAGTCCCCAAACTTGGATGTTATGTGGCTCAAGGTTTGTTTCCCTACTACCACACTTTTTTCTGTTTCGCCTACTGCTCTCCTAATTCTACAAATTTTACGTCTTACTTCGACTACCTAAACTCCTGCCATGAGACAGTGGCATCCTCTCATCCGCAAGCCGAGATCCTCTTCTTCTGGGATTTCACCGTTCACCATAGGGAATGACTGCATTTCTCCCATACGAATGGTGGATGGATTGAAACCTTCACGTTCTCCATTCTCAATGATTTAGAGAAAGTTATCTTCCACCCTACCCATATTCCTGACCGCTGTGACCTTTTTCCTGACATTCTGCATCATTTTTCACCTTTATTACATCCCCCTAGAACTATACAATGTCGCCCCAGTTAGTTCATCTGATCACACTCTCAAAAAAGTCTCTATTTTAACAGCAACTCCCCACCATCCAGCAGTCCCTTCTTAGCGTAAATTCTTTTGTAACGTCTGACTTTCCTTGGGTGAATGACTGTTTCTTATCTAGTGATGCTTCCGTCTCCGCCAAACGCATAGCAGAGGTTATTCTTGCGAGAATGGAAGCATATATCCCCTCTCCCTCCAAGACGACCTCTTCCTCCAATCCATCACTCAACCGTTCCTGTTCTGAGGCCATTCAGGCAAGGGGTTAGACATATCAGGCTGGGAAAACTTCCCTTTCTATGACTCCAGTTCAGCTTTATCACTGCCCATAATCATTGCAAGCACGATATCCGTGGGTCAATGCGTTCCTTTATTCAAAGGAAGTGCGAAAACCTCTCTTTGTCATCCACTGATAGGTCTCTCTGATCTAGCTTTGGGCCTCGGTAACAACTTCAGTTGCTCTACTTATCCTTCACTTTTCCATTCTGACGGTACTATAGCTGTCTCTGCTGTAGACAAAGCAACTCTCTTTGGTTCCCGTTTCTCCTCTGACTCCACCCTGGATTACTCTAACATTCCTTCATCCCCTGATGTTCCGCTTACTAATCCTATGCCCATCCTCGTAAGTTTCACTCTCTGGACACAAGCAAGGCTTATGGTCCTGATGGCATCCATCCCCGCATACTGAAAGAGTGTGCCTCTGAACTTGCACCTGTGTTTGCTCGTCTGATCCAATTCTTTTTGAAAACCAAAACTTTTTAATCTCCTTGGAAGCATGCATTGATACATCCCATCCCTAAGAAGGTTGACTGTTCTGACTCCTTTAGCTATCGTCCTATTGCTTTGACATCTACCATTTCCATAGTCTTTGAATCCCTCCTCAGCTCCCACATCCTTAGACACCTTGAATCTCGCAGTCTTCCCTCTGATCACCAGTATGCGCATGAGCAACGGGGGTCTCCATCGGTCACTCCCCGTCTGGCTCACCGCAGCCGAACCAGCTGTCACACGTAGAGGTATATGAGCAACGAAAATGCTGCATTGAACGTGCATTTAAAAAAAAAAATACAATAATTTCCTCAAGCAGGATTGGAACCGCTACCACTTGTTTGGAAGCTGGGATGTTACGACCTAGACTTTAACAATCAGTTAAAGGAACCAGTAGTTGTTTATGTATGTAAGACGCAGGGTATTCCTTAACAATTTAGTTTAGACATTCTTCCAAGTGACGAGTGTTATGAGGGAAGGTTTCGCACACTGGAAATCCAGTGTGATACTTGATGGACTTAAGAACCTGCAGTTCTGGGTCGTCACGCTGAAGAGTAGCCAGAACGTCTGAAATGCGTGACAGTGGTAAAACACTTTATAGCATTAGCTGTGATGCAATTAATAGGCTATACCCGTTCCCTGCCAGCCCGTGCAAGTGAAGATATTCTGAGCAGAAAGCGCTGATACGACGATATTGCTCACTGCAGAGATTGCAGTGAGCAAGATAGTGACGATTCTTGCAACTAGAACAGATCTCCTCACTGAGACCAAAACCTATCTTACATATAATTTGAGAGTTTTTAGGGAGTCACACATTATAATACAAACTGAAATCATTTTTCGTTACTGTTGTATATCAGTCTCAGTGAAAAATTAAATTAGAAGATAATTTCGACGTCGCTGTCTCCCGCGTTTGCGAGGTAGCGCAAGGAAACAGACGAAAGAAATGGCCCAACCCACCCCCATACACATGTATATGCATACACGTCCACACACGCAAATATACATACCTACACAGCTTTCCATGGTTTACCCAGACGCTTCACATGCCCTGATTCAATCCACTGACAGCACGTCAACCCCGGTATACCACATCGCTCCAATTCACTCTATTCCTTGCCCTCCTTTCACCCTCCTGCATGTTCAGGCCCCGATCACACAAAATCTTTTTCACTCCATCTTTCCACCTCCAATTTGGTCTCCCTCTTCTCCTCGTTCCCTCCACCTCCGACACATATATCCTCTTGGTCAATCTTTCCTCACTCATTCTCTCCATGTGCCCAAACCATTTCAAAACACCCTCTTCTGCTCTCTCTCAACCACGCTCTTTTTATTTCCACACATCTCTCTCACCCTTACGTTACTTACTCGATCAAACCACCTCACACCACACATTGTCCTCAAACATCTCATTTCCAGCACATCCATCCTCCTGCGCACAACTCTATCCATAGCCCACGCCTCGCACAACCATACAACATTGTTGGAACCACTATTCCTTCAAACATACCCATTTTTGCTTTCCGAGATAATGTTCTCGACTTCCACACATTCTTCAAGGCTCCCAGAATTTTCGCCCCCTCCCCCACCCTATGATCCACTTCCGCTTCCATGGTTCCATCCGCTGCCAGATCCACTCCCAGATATCTAAAACACTTCACTTCCTCCAGTTTTTCTCAATTCAAACTCACCTCCCAATTGACTTGACCCTCAACCCTACTGTACCTAATAACCTTGCTCTTATTCACATTTACTCTTAACTTTCTTCTTTCACACACTTTACCAAACTCAGTCACCAGCTTCTGCAGTTTCTCACATGAATCAGCCACCAGCGCTGTATCATCAGCGAACAACTGACTCACTTCCCAGGCTCTCTCATCCCCAACAGACTTCATACTTGCCCCTCTTTCCAAAACTCTTGCATTCACCTCCCTAACAACCCCATCCATAAACAAATTAAACAACCATGGGGAAGGATATATATCAGTATTTTCAGTTCTTGAGTGGTTGCGAACTGAAAAGGAGCCTATCGCTGAAAATGCAAAATTATTTGGTCATTACAAACGATGGCGTGATCTATAATTAATATCCGGATAAAGGTTGTTTGCAATGATCCTGTAGGAATTGATCTTTTCCAAGATCTAACAAAGCTATAGATGTATTGTCTCTTCCTCGCTCTAATGCTGAAGATGTTTCATATATCCTGGTTCAAGCCACTAAGAGCACAAAGAGGATCTAACTGCACAAAGAGGATCTAACTTCGCTCCAGAGATCCAAAAATACCATCAGCCAGGAAAACTTATTCAGAGATATGCAGTAGCCTTAGTCCTTGACTTTAGGTTGGTATACTCTGATTTCTTTAGAAGCGCATCTACAGCATCTACGATATATAATCACAACCAGGCCATCTTTGAATGGGGTTCAAATTTGTCAGATTTTCGTTTGACATATGGCTTAGTTTAACACTACCAAGTTGGGACGTATTATAATGATATTGACAAAATATATCTACCACGTAAGACTGCAAGGAATATCAAATGTAACGTTCATTGAGAACCTTGCTACGTAATACGAAAGACATCTATGATGAAAAAGAATAAGGGTGTTCCACTGAGATTTTTTAAAACATACTTACAGTACAAATACGTCCAAACATGTGGAACTATCAAACATTCAAACTTCTTCCAACATCATGGTACGCATCACCACATAAGACAACGATTAGGTCAAAAATAGATTATTAGATAGCTTTCAATTTTATTTGAACGTCTGGAATCAGATGCTGAGCCTTCCGTTCTTACAAGCTAAGCCTCTGGCAACTGGACTGAAAACACACACCCATCAAACGTCCATTTTAAGTCAACATTTGTGCCATAAACAGAGTATCCTTTTCCGTAATCTGGAACATGAGACGAGAACAACAGACCTCAAAAATCATTAAAGAGAATCTTTTTCTAAAAAATCAAATGAAATCCTAGGTAGTTATTAAGGGAGGTTTTGACTAAATAGACTACTAAGTCTCTAAGACTACTAAGTCTCTCTCTATTACACTTAACCGCCGTCTCACGCGTTAGCGAGGTAGCGCAAGGAAACGAGGAATGGCCCAAGCCACCCACGTACCTATGTATATACATAAACGCATATATATATATATATATATATATATATATATATATATATATATATATATATATATTCTTGGGCTATAAAACATGATAAGCGAGGCAGTCACTATTAACAGCACATCGCCAGTAGGAATCCTGTTCCAGACAAGTGTAGAAAGATGACTTATCTTGTCTCATACCACCTTCACATCACGTCACTCTGCCGTACAGAGGTGAGAATGTACACATAACATTTATACAAACGACTTAATGGGCGGGTAGGATGCCGAGGCATATTCTCCGTTAACCGAATCTGTGTTCAAGAGAAGAGTCTGCTGATGCCAAGCTCATTGTAATTGATTTCTTGATAAAATACTGCTGAAAAATACATCAGAAAATACAAGAAAACAACTTCCTAATAAAAAAAAGGGAACTTTCAAATTAAAACAGCAAAAGTAGATCAACAAAACCTTGAACAACTGGATCTCTATGAATCGCAACATAAGGTTATGCCCTGTACCAAACTGACGTCAGCTGACGGTGCCAAATTTGAAACTGGTGTCTTTCATCTTTCTATTGACATTTGGAAATGCTTGACAAGCGATTTTACATATGAATCTAATTGCTTACTTTCTATCCAAGAGAATCAGTTACAGAGCTATTCATAGTAAGCTATATTTCAAGAAAGGATAGTATTTAGTTAATGAGCTGTGATGTATAAATATGATATTATCCACAAGGTTTTAAAGACATAACACACCCCTCAGAGGTAAAACTAAATATTCAGAAATTTTCATGATTTAGAATAATAAAGATGTATCATATATTGAATAAACATGACTAACAGTGGTGCTGAGACTGGACAACGAAATGTTACAAAAGCACCTCTGAATATCAAAAACTCAAAATTCCGTTTTTCAACGAACAGAGTATCAGTCGATATTCATAGCTATGCAGTTTGACATCCCAACCATTCCATCAAAAGGAATAAGCTAAGAGGCTACTCGTCACACTTAGCCAATGTCATGCCATCAGCTGAGGATAGACATCAATATTCCCTAAAAATTTTATCATCTGATTTACCTCATTCTTCTCGGAGCAGACTGAGACATACAAGCATAGAAATTCGTAAAAATCTTGGAAATGATCTTAGTGATTTTTTTTTTTTTAACCTAAAGGCCTATTCCTTTAAGAAGGTAAATCAACTGCAAAGTAGCCGAGGGAAAATCGCTTAGTTCCTAATGTGCCGGATAATACACAGTATATAGAGTCTTTCCTGACCCCATATGATCTCTCGTTCCATGACTTCTTAGTCTGACCACAATTAGTGTCCGGAGATCATAAAGCACCATATAAATCAGCACTAAAACTAAGCCCGACTGAAAAATGGGCTTTGTCTAATATACTATGATACAAGTGAGACTAAATCATTGCGTGATGATGACAAATGATTAGTCATGAGAACCTACGTAAGGCATTGTGAATCTTAACCATGGTGATTCATATTTTGCTACGTTCTAGTATATCATAAACACTTTCATTCCGATATCCAGGATAAATAATTAACGTACATTCATAGCAATTTGGGATTGATAATGCGTGAGAAATCTTCGTATGTGCCAACATTAATACTTAGCTAATGCAGAAAGCAAAATACGTACTATATGATCACCTACAACCAGAGATATACTATGTGAATGTAATTCACAAAGACAATAATCATTGACATGTCACCACATGGATTCTTCATACAAGCAGCAAATCTATGTTCCCAGCAGAAGCCAAATATTCAGCACAGTGACTAACACTCCCGCAGAATCAATCTAATTCAGTAACCTGCTTAATTAGGGGTACAACATTTGCACTTGGAAATGTAGAAGGGTAATAATTATTTTGCCTCACTCGGCGTTGTTGGTCACTCAAGAAACCTACACACATACACAAGTATGGTCACTCTGGTCCACAGGTTGTCCCTTAAAACTAGCTAATGTGGAAAGAAAACGACTACCTCAAACATCTTGATATCCAACATATTTACATGGCCAGAGATCCTGTGGCTACGTTTTTTAGTATGAATATGAAGCTGATAGACTTTAATTGGAACGTTGTTCTTGTACTAAACTTGCTAGTGCTACAGGCCACAATAAGAATGATGCGAGCCTGACTACACTTCTCATCTCGAACTTCAACATAGTCGAAGGTTGGGAGTCTTGATAATAGCAAGGCTAACATCTCTGTCAGATCTGACCTGAAGTAAAACAATTTTCAGCTGGTGATTAACTAACATGAAGCTAAAATTTCATATAAATAAGCGGATTTCTTAAAAGACTGCAGTACACTTGTCTCAGCTTAACCAGAAGAACGGCAACAATGAGCGCAGACGTCAGTTCAGTAACAGCAAACTGGATGAAGATTGTGGTCATTCCCTGGGATCATTCCGTAAAAGGAAGGCAGCTGGGAGAGTTGTTCATTTTGATGTAAAAGCAGTGTAGAAGAGGAACATTACGACTCCTGCTGTTAAGAGTGACGTGATAAGGTGCTATTAGACTGTAGTGGAATTAGACAAAATTATGAACATGACATTATTATTGATAATAGCTCATGTGAAGAACATTTGGTCGGTGTATCATTTTCTTGTTCTGCTTACATAATGCGTCGTCCCAATTGATGTCCCAAGTAAGATATTAGAGGTTCCTACCCTAAGCTTGACATTAAACCTAGGATATAAAGAGATTGATAATAATATATAGAGATTTAGAAGGAATCCATCTCGTCTGCTACACGCAAGAGGACATTTGAATGTTCAACTTGTGCATAAATGTGGGTAAGTGTGACACTTCAACATTTTCATGTCTTCCTATGGGTTGCAGGGAGTGAGGATGGTTGGGATATGATGCCTGGAAGTTTCTTGATAAACTGGGGTTCTCCAGGAGTTTGGCTTAACTTTGCGGGATGGTCGTCGACGGGAGTCACAACCTGAAACAGTTGCCAGTCTTAAAACGCACGGGGTAGGCTTGTAGTATTGCTATACCATGGCGAAGCTTGTCATATTGCTGTATCCATAGTAACAAGTTGAATTTGATGAGCAATGGTATTCATGTTAATTATGCATTAACCTAAGTTTATACAATACGTTTGTGAATTATATATAATAGTTGATTTGATAGACTAGTCCATATTTCATAGGGAGGAGAAGTCAATAAGGATAAAATTATACGTACCGTGTGCGGACTTCTGTAGATCTGATAAACTTTTCATGATAATGATACAGAATCAGGACAGAATTATCTCTTCATCAATATATGAACAATATTACTTTGAGAAAATATTTTTTGTTTGACTTAAAAGTCTAAATCAAATCTAGAAATAGTCGATGCTCATAATATTAAATAGGTGTTGCCACTTACCATACAAAAAGTGCCATTGCTTGCTTCTATGTATGCTGTGTTGAGCGTTTGCAACTTTCGATAGATCATGATTTCCGTTATGAAAACTACAGATGACAAAGCAAAACCCAACATCATTACGAAGAATGCACCCTGAAAATACAAATTTGTAGAGAATGTGCATGTTGCAACAACTAACAAAACATGTACAAATATAGTTCATATGAATACCAACTTTTCATAAATCACATAGTGCCTTCCAATAGTAAAGATTCGAACCCTGCACTATTTCCATGGTAGCTGGGAACGCTAACCACTTGACTGTTGGCCGAGTGCTTTCCAGCTTACACACAAATGGTATATATATATATATATATATATATATATATATATATATATATATATATATATATATATATATATATGTGTGTGTGTATGTATGTATATATGTATATATACACCATTTATTATCCCGGGGATATGGGAGAAAGAATACCTCCCACGTATTCCCTGAGTGTTGTAAAAATCCTCCCCTCTAGTTTTTACTTCCTCTTAGGCTCAGTCCTCTATTTTTGACGCTATCTCGCTAACGCAGGAAATGGCGAATATGTATGTATGAGAAAAAAAATCATATATATATATATATATATATATATATATATATATATATATATATATATATATATATATATATATTGTTATGTTCTGCTTCCACCCCTTACACATTAAAGGGTGTATGATCAGCCCATTGGCCCATTAAAAGAGATAATTGAAATAACGGCTTCTGCTCATAGAGAGATTTTGGCTAGACACGGATTCCCATACAATCTGGCTAACATCTGACAGCTGTAATTGTACCTACTCTTTCCCTTCTTCTCAAGTTGGTCAAATATCAAACAGATAAAAATCTATAGAAATATATTTATAATAGCAAAATATACATAGCTCTCTCATAATACAACTTATCTTGATACACAGATCTCTCTCAATATTACTTTACTTAACATCACTGGCAAATTTACTGGCCTTAATGATATAACATAAGGGTTTGAAATGACTAAGATGTGTACAGATTACATTATACATTTACCAACTGCTTAGTATCACATCCTTCCTCTTGTGGCCATTCCTGTGAGAGATGCTTGACCTTGGCCATCTTCCAGTTTCTATACAATTTCTCAAAGAAACATTATCCTTTCCTCTTATATGCTTAATAATCAAATTGTAATCTTGTAACAAAAGACTCCACCTTGTTAAACGTTGGTTTACATTTTTCATCTTATGCAAAAATACATAGGGATTGTGATCCGTAAACACTTGGATCAGCCTACCAACTCCTCTCAAATATCCATCAAAATGATTCAAACTTAACATCAAGGCTAATGTTTCCTTTTCAACATTACTGTAATTTTTCTGATGGGAAAGAAACTGAAAATTAACAAATTGGAAAATCATCTTTTTCCTGCATTAGGACTCCACCAACCCAAAATCACTTGCATCTATATACAAATTAAATGGTCTATCATATTTTGGAGTAGAAAGTATGGGTGTACATACAAGTATCTGTTTCAATTTCTTAAAGGCCTCATCACATTGATCACTCCATAAAAATTTGACTTTCCTTGACAATAAGTTGCTTAATGGTAAAGCAATGATTGAAAAATTCTTACAAAACCTACAGTAATATCCAGCCATACCCAGAAATCTCAATAATTCTTTCTTATTTGTAGGTGCTGGAAATTTTACAATACTTTCTATCTTAGCAGTGATTGGTTTTTAGAGTAGAAAGTATGGGTGTACATACAAGTATCTGTTTCAATTTCTTAAAGGCCTCATCACATTGATCACTCCATAAAAATTTGACTTTCTTTAACAATAAGTTGTTTAATGGTAAAGCAATGATTGAAAAATTCTTACAAAACCTACAGTAATATCCAGCCATACCCAGAAATCTCAATAATTCTTTCTTATTTGTAGGTGCTGAAAATTTTACAATACTTTCTATCTTAGCAGTGATTGGTTTTACACATCCCTGACCAACAACTTTATCTACATATTCTGCAATTGCTCTAGCAAATTCACACTTTACAAGGTTTACCAACAAATTTGCATTGTCCAACCTATTAAACACTTCCCTCACTAAATACAAATGTTCTTCCCAAGTTTTTGAGTACAGTACTATATCATCTATATGTACAGAATAATCTTTAACATCACACAGTACTTGATTTACTAATCTTTGGAAAGTACTACCAATTTTTCATACCAATGGACATCACTTTATACTGATACAAACCATCCATGTATGCTCTTACAGTCAAAGAGTATTTTCCAATACCTTTCAATAAGTCTAATCTAGCTACAAACTTAGCCTCTCCTATCTGATCAATACACACATATACTCTTGGAATAGGATACGAGTCAGCTTTAGTTATTTTATTTACCTTTCTGAAATCGGTACAAAATCTGTAGGTAATACCATCAGGTTTAGTTATTAACATGCAAAAGTGGACTCCAAGGACTATTACTTTTTTCGAACAGATCATTGTCAAGCATATACTGAACTTCTTTTCTCCTTATTTCTTGTTTTAGGATTCACTCTATAAGGGTGCTGCTTGATAGGTGTTACATTGTCAATTTCTATGTCATGCAGTAATACATCAGTTCTCCTAGGAACATCAGAAAACAAACACCTAAACTCATTCATTATTTGTATGATCTCATCACTTCTCTCAGTTTCTAAATGATCAAGCTTCTTTTTCAAATTATCAAACACATCTGAATTTTTTATCAATTTGTCTTCACATCTCTCCATCTTTACACTTTCACATCCATCCACATCCTTTGGATCATCAGACATAACACATGCACAATGCACATTTGTAACCTCATCATCCTTTGCAGAATTTCTATCACGATAAGGTTACATCATGTTTACGTGACACAATTGGCTTGGCTTGCATCTTTCTGGAGTATTCACAGTGTAGTTCAAATCATCCACTCTCCTCTCAATAACCCAGGGACCATTAAACCTTGCTCTCAGAGGATTTCCTGTCTGAGGCAATAATACCAACTCTCAATCACCTGCTTTGAACTCTCGCCTTCTATATTCATGTCTTCTTGACACCCTTTCAAATTTTCTGCTGCAATCTCCCTAGCTCTACACAATCTGTTTTTAAAATCTGATACATACTTCAACTATCCAGGAGAATCACTCTTCCCTAACAATTTCTCTTTCAACATACTCAATGGACCTCATATTTTATGTCCATACACTAACTCAAATGGACTAAAACCTGTAGACTCATGTACTGATCTCTAATGACAAACAATGCTAAAGGCAGACCCTCATCCCAGTCTACTGACAATTCCTCACAATACAATCTCAAAGTACTTTTCAAAGTCTGATGGAATCTCTCCACAACTCCTTGGCTCTGGGTGATAAGCACTTGACATCTTATGTGTTACATGTAACCCCTTTAATAGTTTCTTAAACATTCCTGAAGTGGAATTACTTCCCTAGTTTAACTATAATTTCAGGCATAACCACCCAGGAGAAATATTTCACTAACTCTATTACAATATTTTTAGAATGGGTGCTATGTAATGGCAGTGCTATGTAAAGTGCTATGTAATGCTTCTGGAAATCTGGTAGATACACACATTACTGATAATAAATACTGATTTTCTTTACATAGTTTAGTTAGAGGACGTACACATTCAATTACAATTTTGCTAAAAGGTTTAGAAAAAGCAGGAATTGGCTGCAATGGTGCTGGCTGTATTGTCTGGTTGGGTTTACCTACTCTCTGACATAATTCACAAGTCTTACAATACTGGGACACATCTTTCTCTATATTTGGCCAAGAAAATGAGTTGATATTTTATCATTTGTCTTCCTAACTCCCAAATGTCCAGACAAACAAGAACTATGAGACAGAGCAATTACATGCACCCTATAATTCTTTGAAACTACAATTTGCTTTTTGACCTCCCAGTGATCAGATGCTGGAACATAAGCAGGCTTTCATTTTCTCATTAACACACCATTTTGTACATAAAATCCAACTGACACATCACTCTCATTCCCATTTCTAGCAGCTTCACTCCAACATTCTTTCAAACTCTCAACACCCTTTTGTAACTTTGTCAACTCTTCCTTGTCCATGACAAAATCTGGAAATACATCAATTTTTAAATCCACAGTGCTCTTCTCATTTCTAATTTCTATTGTATTAATTCTAGTTACATACTCTTCATTAAATAATTCACCTAAATCATAATCAACTTCTCTCTCTAACACTGACCTAGTCATTAACACAAGCTGGATAAACAGTTTCACTATACTGCATTACTATAAATCAATTTCTTACAGTTTTATCTGTCATGTGGTTCACCTTTGCAAATAGTATCAACATCAAATGGATTACTGTTCATAATAGGCTCTGGGACTAATTTTGTCAGTCAAATCATTCCCCAATAACATGTGTACTCCAGGTTTAGGAAATTCCTCACATATCCCAACCTTTACACAGCCATTCACAAATCCACTCTCAAAATTTATGTAATGCAGTGGGATAGGCTTGCCTAACCATAACCCTTTTACATTTATTTCTTCCCCAGAGTAAGACTCCTTTGTCCACTCTAACACATCTTTCAGAATTAAACTCTGACTAGCCCCATTATCCCTCAATATCAAAATTTTCTTCTCAGGACTACCTTTAATTCCAACCTTTCCTTCAGTTATATATGGCTCGCAAATTGCGCACTTTGGTTTTGGTATGACATCTGTATGAGGGTTGAACTAATAAGTAGAGTGATGAACTATGATAGATTTCGAATACATTATAGATTATCTTCTAATTAAGAGAATAAGAGAGAGAGAGAGAGAGAGAGAGAGAGAGAGAGAGAGAGAGAGAGAGAGAGAGAGAGAGAGAGAGAGAGAGAGATCAAACGGTACCTGAAGGTGTTGAAGAGTGATGGCTGAGAGTCCAGATTCACTTGATCTAGATGTGTATTTGGCGACCTTGTTCACCTCGTCATTTGTCCACTTGGTTACCAACCCCACCTCTGTCAACCGGGTCAAACTGGAAAACATAAGAGCAGGAGAGATAATGATTCATTCTCCAATTATTTCAGTACAGTAGCTGTAAAGCGAAACTAGATGATCGTCACGCAGCAGTATAGAAAATCTCTGGTCAACCATCTTCAATTTTTTATTTGTTGATAATCAATTCCTCATTTAGTAGTTTTCTTTATTTGAATCTCTGTTGCTTCAGCCATCCCCTTACGATCATTAACATTTTACACACCATTTCGTCCACATTTATTTTTACCCTCTGATTTCCTTCAATAAATTCATTCAATTTACTGTACACAATCAGAAACTTTGCTGTTTCAGGCTTCTCATAGGTCGTCTGGGGTCCACCAGCGAAATTCATGATTACCATCTTTTTTTCACTTGACGTCTTAAATGACTGCTTCTAAATGTTTCTGAAGAATTATGCTCGTTAGGGTAGCCACAACATAAGTGATGATATATCTATCTGCCTATATACACATATCTCCCCTTCCAGACAAATTCGTTGTTTCCCTGTGGCGATATCGTCTCACTACACGTCTTACTAGCATATGTTTAGAATTCTTTACGCAGGCATTTTTTTCCATATTATGATTATGATAATAATGATAATAATAATTATTACAATTATAATAATAATAATAATAATAATAATAATAATTATTATTATTATATTTTTTTTTTTTTTTTTTATACTTTGTCGCTGTCTCCCGCGTTTGCGAGGTATTATTGTTATAATAATAATGATAATGATAGTTATGATAATCATTATTATTATTATTATTATTATTATTATTATTATTGTTATTAGTTATTATTATTATCCATACTTGATCGCCATTTTCCGCATTAGCGAGGCGAAGACGAAGAAATGCCACATTCGCTCACATCCATTCTCTTGCTGTCATGAGCAATGCATCGAAACCACAGCTCCCTCTTAACAACCAGGCCCCATAGACCATTCCATGGTTTACCCCCGGAACACTTCACACGCCCGGGCTGTCTGTTGACAGCACGACGATTAATTGATAATTGTCATACCAATTCCCTCACCATCTCTCTCTCTCTCTCTCTCTCTCTCTCTCTCTCTCTCTCTCTCTCTCTCTCTCTCTCTCTTATTCACGGTGATTTCCTTACTGGAAACATCTTTCCCAAGTCTTTCGTTCGTATTATGTTCCGTATTATCACTACATCAACCAACAACAGTGTAAATACATTTCTAACTTTAAAGAATCTTTTGGCCTACCGCAGATCTTCCTTATACAAAGATTATGTACACTAAATGATCATATCACTGGGAAAACAAAACGTACACAGAAATATATATCCCTTCATCATTTACACGAAGATAAACTGCTTATGTTGGAGGCCAAAATAGAATACTGCATGATGATCATCTGATAAATCTTGTACAATCTTGCGTCTTTGACAGTAAAGTCCCTTCCACTACGCTAAAATGACAATTTGGAACAATGCATTGGTTCTCAGAAAAAAAAAAAAAAAGTCTGATGCAAAGGAGCTGCGAAAACTACTAAATAATGTCACTCGTTCAAAAGAAGGAAAGAAAAATGCTTTCTTGTGCGAAGCTTATACTGGCCCCAGAGTCTGAACTCCAGCCTGCAGGAGTGGGGTCCAATATACTGATGCATATCTGTTTACCAAAGAAGTCAGAATGATTTAAACCGTAGCGTCTTCAGAAACAGCAATCGACTCGTTTTCATACATTAACGATTCACACGAAACTCACACCTTGCTGAAGGCACCCTTGTAAGGCGAGCCGCTGCTGCAGGCTATGCCGCATCCCTGGGGAAGGAAGGTCTGATGACCGATGTAAAACTTGTCTGGTCCCCAGCGGGCAGCCTGCAGCATGGTGTTAAGCTGGCAGTTGATGAACACATACTTCTCCTTCAGAACCTGCCGGAGACATGTCAGTACGTGTAGTGTTTCGACACGATAATAACTATTACATAAGACTGTTTTGTTTTCTATGCCCGTACATATACCTACTTGTCTGTCTATCTGTCTATGCATCTATCTATCTATATCTATCTATCCATCTATCTATCTATCTATATCTATCTATCCATCTATCTATCTATCTATCTATCTAATTATCTATATATATATATATTTTTTTTTTTCATACTATTTGCCATTTCCCGCGTTAGCAAGGTAGCGTTAAAGAACATAGAACTGGGCCTTAGAGGGAATATCCTCACCTGACCCCCTTCTCTGTTCCTTCTTTTGGAAAATTAAAAAAAACAAGAAAGGGGAGGATTTCCAGTCACCCGCTCCCTCCCCTTTTAGTCGCCTTCTACGACACGCAGGGAATACGTGGGAAGTATTCTTTCTCCCCTATCCCCAGGGATATATATATATTTATTTTAAATTTATTAAAAAAGGGGGTGACTGTATTGTTGACTGGTTGGTAAGGTTATTTAATGTATGTATGACTCATGGTGAGGTGCCTGAGGATTGGCGGAATGCGTGCATAGTGCCATTGTACAAAGGCAAAGGGGATAAGAGTGAGTGCTCAAATTACAGAGGTATAAGTTTGCTGAGTATTCCTGGTAAATTATATGGGAGGGTGTTGATTGAGAGGTGAAGGCATGTACAGAGCATCAGATTGGGGAAGAGCAGTGTGGTTTCAGAAGTGGTAGAGGATGTGTGGATCAGGTGTTTGCTTTGAAGAATGTATGTGAGAAATACTTAGAAAAGCAAATGGATTTGTATGTAGCTTTTATGGATCTGGAGAAGGCATATGTTAGAGTTGATAGAGATGCTCTGTGGAAGGTATTAAGAATATATGGTGTGGGAGGAAAGTTGTTAGAAGCAGTGAAAAGTTTTTATCGAGGATGTAAGGCATGTGTACGTGTAGGAAGAGAGGAAAGGAGGGCAAGGAATAGAGTGAATTGGAGCGATGTGGTATACCGGGGTTGACGTGCTGTCAGTGGATTGAATCAAGGCATTGAAGCGTCTGGGGTAAACCATGGAAATCTGTGTAGGTATGTATATTTGCGTGTGTGGACGTATGTATATACATGTGTATGGGGGGGGGGGGGTTGGGCCATTTCTTTCGTCTGTTTCCTTGCGCTACCTCGCAAACGCGGGAGACAGCGACAAAGTATAATAAAAATAAATAAAATATATATATATATATATATATATATATATATATATATATATATATATATATATATATATATATTCCTATGAGTCCACGGGGAAAATGAAACACGAAAAGTTCCCAGGTGCACTTTCGTGTAATAATCACACAATCAGGGGAGACACAAGAGAGAAATATAAGTCAGTTGATAAACATCGAAGAGACGAAGCTAGGGAAAATGAAACTCGCTTGTTTATGGCGTCCTAGCTACGTATCTTCGACGTATATCAACTGACTGCTATATTTCTCTCTTGTGTCTTCCCTGATGATGTGAGTATTACACGAAAGTGCACTTGGGAACTTGTATTTCATTTTTCCCGTGGACTCATAGGAATATATATATATATATATATATATATATATATATATATATATATATATATATTTTTTTTTTTTTTTTTTATACGATTCGCCATTTCCCGCGTTTGCGAGGTAGCGTTAAGAACAGAGGACTGGGCCTTAGACGGAAAATCCTCACCTGGCCCCCTTCTCTGTTCCCTCTTTTGGAAAATTAAAAAAAAAAAAAAAAACGAGAGGGGAGGATTTCCAGCCACCCGCTCCCTTCCCATTTAGTCGCCTTCTACGACACGCAGGGAATACGTGGGAAGTATTCTTTCTCCCCTATCCCCAGGGATAAGATATATATATATATATATATATATATATATATATATATATATATATATATATATATATATATATATATATATATATATACGCCCATACACGATATATACATACATATACATTTCAACGTATACATACATATACATACACAGACATACATATATACACATATACGTATTCATACTCGCTGCCTTCATCCGTTGTCGTCGCCACCTCGCCACACATGGAATCGCATTTCCCCCCCCCCCCCCCCCCCCCCTACACACACACACACACACACACACCACCACCACAAGCCCCAGCTAAGCGCCCATTTATCGACCACCCCTGCGGGGAGAAAACACCTGGGTTAGGTATGATCCGACTGCCACTCCTAGGATTCGAACTCATCACTATATCATGTGTGTGTGTGTGTGTGTGTGTGTGTGTGTGTGTGTGTGTGTAACTACCTATTTGTACTGTACAAAGAGGGAGTTATACGCTTATGGGACCCCCACCCGTCTCTTGTTTATGCCTGTATAATGGGAGCACCTGGCCCTTGAGCACAATATTCCCTCACCATTTCGATGCCAACGTCTGGGCTAGGCAAGAGGCTCTTGTCTTCGTTGTCATGATCAAAAAGCTGCCACACTTCTCGGTAGATTCCACTCTTAGCACTCTGAAAAAGAAAAAAGTTTGATACTATATTTGCCGCGCAGGAGCTGAACAACTGTCCTGCAAGCCTTACGGACTGAATAACTGAAGGATGGTTTAAATATCTTGAAGTTGTGATTATAGATACCAGAAGTGAAGGGCAATATGAGCATATTACTGCTGAGGCCTGACTACTGGTGCATGACGTTATGTAATCAATGATGTCAACCTTAGTCACATGTTAAAGTCAGACAGTCTGTATAGCAGGCAGATTTCAGGCGATAGTTCTGACTGGCGGGAGTGGTGGTGAGGGCAATGTGATGTGGCCACGGGAAACGGCGGTTTCCAGTGGCGACCGATACCTACGATTGTCCCTGTTGTGTCCCACCGCTTCGTGACGGGATCTTGGATGCGGACAGGTTCACCGAGCTTGAGTAGGGGCAGAAAACGGGCGATGCTGATTCAGTACCCTTCCGCCTTCTGCTGCATTGTGAGCTGTCATGAATTACGTTCGTCCGCTGCGTCCTGCCACACGGGAGCGAAGAAGCGGTGGGGTGTTGGCCTGGCTGTGCGGGGAGTGTTGCGTGTATCTATAAATCCTGGGTCGAGGTTTTCCTCATTCAGCCTTACTGGTGGTCTTGATAAGGTGCTTCACCTGCTTCACACAGGCCTCAGCATAACCGTTGGCTCGCGGGTAAATGCGGTGATAAGACGTGGTTGTGGAGACAACGATTCACTGGCGTCGGGGAAACACGTTAGCAACGCAGGGTCCTGAGATGGGGCAGGGGCAAAGTGCTACCCTGGGGCCGGTACACTCACGTCGAGAAGTAGCTAGGTGGTCACAGCAGACCACAGATGGTCGCTGGCGCAAAGGGCAGGTGGATGGCACAGGCAGTGCAGGTCGGCAGTGCGGGGAAATGGGATCCATGGGCGGTTATAGCGTCCTTGTGTTAGTCGTTTTATACCACTCTTTGGTCCTACTCACTGCGCCATGTAGGAATGGTGACACAAAGACGCTGGTGAAGACGTGACTCGTAAGTTTGTCCACAAACAAGCAAGATACACTGGTGAGATTAAGTGAGGAACGAGGGAGTGTGTCGACTGTCCGGGAACGTATGCCTTCTGCCATAATGTATAATGGTTATAAAGTGTATGGAAAGAATGAGGACAACAGTGCATGTTGTGCAACTTATCCATTCCAGCAAAACTCAATCACCAAACTCTCATCATCAGCCCTTATCAAATCCCTTCTAGTCGTCTTTAGATATAAAGATAATGCTTACAAATAATAATGATAATGATAAATACATTTGATTTATTCCATTACTTCGCCCACAATCTGTGTTGTTATTACAATATGAAGACTTTTATAGTAAGAATCTTCTGATTTTTTCGTTACTGCATAAAGGACTTATTAAGTCAAATCAGATACCATATGAAGTGCAGCAGTAACTGAAGATTACATTGATAAATAACTTTATACTTTCCCTCACCTTAATCAGTTAAGTTAAACGTATTGCATAACAAACCTGTTTCAAGCCTATGATAAGGATGTTTAACTATAGTTATAATTTAGGGCTTGAGACTGTTAACCGTGGCTTCACATATACATAGTAAATGAACGTTGACGCTGGTAAAAGTCACCTTCAAGACATCTGCATAGCTGGAGTCCCTCACAGCTCCGAAACTGAAGCCATTCTGGCGGGCCTGAGGGAACTCGTGTAGTGAGTCGATGGGTTTTTCAAAAGCTCTGATGGCTAGCACTGCCGTCAATGTCCCCGAGTACAACGCTGTAGGGGAAATTATTATGATTGTGAAAACTAGTCAGTAGACAGAGAGGGAGAATATATATATATATATTTTTTTTATTTATTTTGCTTTGTCGCTGTCTCCCGCGTTTGCGAGGTAGCGCAAGGAAACAGACGAAAGAAATGGCCCAACCCACCCACATACACATGTATATACATACACGTCCACACACGCAAATATACATACCTATACATCTCAATGTACACATATATATACACACACAGACACATACATATATACCCATGCACACAATTCACACTGTCTGCCTTTATTCATTCCCATCGCCACCTCGCCACACATGGAATACCATCCCCCTCTCTCCTCATGTGTGCGAGGTAGCGCTAGGAAAAGACAACAAAGGCCCCATTCGTTCACACTCAGTCTCTAGCTGTCATGCAATAATGCCCGAAACCACAGCTCCCTTTCCACATCCAGGCCCCACACAACTTTCCATGGTTTACCCCAGACGCTTCACATGCCCTGATTCAATCCACTGACAGCACGTCAACCCCGGTATACCACATCGATCCAATTCACTCTATTCCTTGCCCCCTTTCACCCTCCTGCATGTTCAGGCCCCGATCACTCAAAATCTTTTTCACTCCATCTTTCCACCTCCAATTTGGTCTCCCACTTCTCCTCGTTCCCTCCACCTCCGACACATATATCCTCTTGGTCAATCTTTCCTCACTCATTCTCTCCATGTGCCCAAACCATTTCAAAACACCCTCTTCTGCTCTCTCAACCACGCTCTTTTTATTTCCACACATCACTCTTACCCTTACATTACTTACTCGATCAAACCACCTCATACCACACATTGTCCTCAAACATCTCATTTCCAGCACATCCACCCTCCTGCGCACAACTCTATCCATAGCCCACGCCTCGCAACCATACAACATTGTTGGAACCACTATTCCTTCAAACATACCCATTTTTGCTTTCCGAGATAATGTTCTCGACTTCCACACATTCTTCAAGGCTCCTAGGATTTTCGCCCCCTCCCCCACCCTATGATTCACTTCCGCTTCCATGGTTCCATCCGCTGCCAGATCCACTCCCAGATATCTAAAACACTTTACTTCCTCCAGTTTTTCTCCATTCAAACTTACCTCCCAACTGACTTGACCCTCAGCCCTACTGTACCTAATAACCTTACTCTTATTCACATTTACTCTTAACTTTCTTCTTTCACACACTTTACCAAACTCAGTCACCAGCTTCTGCAGTTTCTCACATGAATCAGCCACCAGCGCTGTATCATCAGCGAACAACAACTGACTCACTTCCCAAGCTTTCTCATTCACAACAGACTTCATACTTGCCCTTCTTTCCAAAACTCTTGCATTCACCTCCCTAACAACCCCATCCATAAACAAATTAAACAACCATGGAGACATCACACACCCCTGCCGCA
Organism: Panulirus ornatus; assembly: GCF_036320965.1. Taxonomy (NCBI): domain Eukaryota; kingdom Metazoa; phylum Arthropoda; class Malacostraca; order Decapoda; family Palinuridae; genus Panulirus; species Panulirus ornatus. The sequence goes on from NC_092226.1 coordinate 22,570,539, forward strand.
AACCTATATATATACATATTAGACGATGACAAGCTCGCCATACATGACTCCACTCGCGGTGTATCCTCATGCAGGCCGAGTCTCTTGATATATCATTATTATCATTGTCATCGTTATCATTAATCATATCATTATCATTATCAAATTATTAATATTACTATTCTTATCATTATTACATTCATAGATTTATTCAGTTCTTGCTCTCCATTACGTTCTAGCGTCGGTGATGAACTTGGCCATCTCGAACTTTTGTTCTTTTCATCTGCGTACATTTCAGTACAGTAAAACAAAAGATGACAAGGAGTAACAAGGAGGACGTTATCATTACAAAGCTAGATAAGGGGTCAATACATAGTTTTATCAGATATGAAGGATTTTATTGATAGAATATTAACCATTATATCTAATCATACTGAATAAGCTGAAACCAAGGATAACTTATCTCACTTATTATAAAAGAAGAGAAGCTGAATAGATAATTTTGACGAAGTGGAAAGATGATGGAGCTGTAAACTATATTCTTTTCTTTATCAGTGCTACTGGCATCTGCTTCTGTCCTGCTCCTACATGGACTTCCTATAGTATATAAACTGAATTCCACGATGAGACCCATTTCATCTGCTGTAGGCTTTGTGATCTTCATCAAATTTGCTTCCTTCTGTCCTAAGTAAGTACTTTTATTTGTGCATGACATTATGTATATATATATATATATATATATATATATATATATATATATATATATATATATATATATATATATTATTTTTATTTTATTTTTTGCTTTGTCGCTGTCTCCCGCGTTTGCGAGGTAGCGCAAGGAAACAGACGAAAGAAATGGCCCAACCCACCCCCATACACATGTATATACATACACGTCCACACACGCAGATATACATACCTATACATCTCAATGCACACATATATATACACACACAGACACATACATATATACCCATGCACACAATTCACACTGTCTGCCTTTATTCATTCCCATCGCCACCTCGCCACACATGGAATACCATCCCCCTCCCCCCTCATGTGTGCGAGGTAGCGCTAGGAAAAGACAACAAAGGCCCCATTTGTTCACACTCAGTCTCTAGCTGTCATGCAATAATGCCCGAAACCACAGCTCCCTTTCCACATCCAGGCCCCACACAACTTTCCATGGTTTACCCCAGACGCTTCACATGCCCTGATTGAATCCACTGACAGCACGTCAACCCCGGTAATACCATATCGATCCAATTCACTCTATTCTTTGCCCGCCTTTCACCCTCCTGCATGTTCAGGCCCCGATCACTCAAAATCTTTTTCACTCCATCTTTCCACCTCCAATTTGGTCTCCCACTTCTCCTCGTTCCCTCCACCTCCGACACATATATCCTCTTGGTCAATCTTTCCTCACTCATTCTCTCCATGTGCCCAAACCATTTCAAAACACCCTCTTCTGCTCTCTCAACCACGCTCTTTTTATTTCCACACATCTCTCTTACCCTTACATTACTTACTCGATCAAACCACCTCACACCACACATTGTCCTCAAACATCTCATTTCCAGCACATCCACCCTCCTGCGCACAACTCTATCCATAGCCCACGCCTCGCAACCATACAACATTGTTGGAACCACTATTCCTTCAAACATACCCATTTTTGCTTTCCGAGATAATGTTCTCGACTTCCACACATTCTTCAAGGCTCCCAGGATTTTCGCCCCCTCCCCCACCCTACGATTCACTTCCGCCTCCATGGTTCCATCCGCTGCCAGATCCACTCCCAGATATCTAAAACACTTTACTTCCTCCAGTTTTTCTCCATTCAAACTTACCTCCCAATTGACTTGACCCTCAGCCCTACTGTACTTAATAACCTTGCTCTCATTCACATTTATATATATATATATATATATATATATATATATATATATATATATATATATATATATATATATATATATATATTAGTAGTAGTAGTATCATTATTAACATTATTATTGAAGAACTTTTGGACATTTAGGAATGACAGCGATAGAATTATGGCCACTTTTGATTTATCATCATTAGTTCACTTCAAAAAAAAAAATTGTCAGAATATTCGATGAGTCAGTTTATGAAATTATTCGAGATGATAGACAGATTGAAGGAGTTGGCTCGAGCAGTCCACTACGACCTGCTTTAGCAAACTTTTCTGTGTCGTACTACCTGAAGAAGGTGTTAATGATTTTACGGTTAGTTGATGTTGCTTGACGTTTTCGGCCTTAATAACACTGGCAGCTGGTAGGCCTAAAGCCTAACGCGCAAACTAAGTAATCATTCCACAGTCGATCTAAGGATAGCATAAGCTTCCTCTAATACTACTGGTAACCTGTTCAGATATAACGACAATATTCCATTGACCCTTCGGTCATATATATAAAAGACCTCATACAGTCTTTCCATGAACAATAACGAGCATAGAGGAGTTTCATTTAGAACGAATAGGAGACTAAAGAAACCCATAACTTTCTACTTAAACAGAATTCAGAGGAACACTGCTACTTTACAGGTGTACGGGGTACTTTACAGGTGTACGGGGTACTTTACAGGTGTACGGGGTACTTTACAGGTGCACGAGTACTTTGTACAGTCTAGTAACTTTAAAAATTTTGGATTGTGTAAATTGTGATTTAGATGGAAAGATAAATCAAAGCTGTATGATCATTTGCTTTTTATTTAACTTTAGATTGGGGCGAGAACTTATTTCACGACAAGTTCTCCATTATCACTTCAGCCTAAAGTTTTCTGTGATATTGAAAAGCCTTAGATTAAACTGAAGGTCAATTTTGTTTAACTTCTGAACATCTGATGATAATCTTACCCTCTTTTTATATGATTTAAGTTTTCACTGTTGCTCAAATGTTAAGTTCTCAGACTATCTTAGTTGCATTTCTCGGCACATATTCCTTCTGACAGTTACATGTAGGTAAGTAATTTAACCCTGTTTTAGATTTATAACCTGCCTCTTTATCTGTAGTTTACCTTTAGAGTTCTTAGTCTTCTTTACATGTAAACTGCATCTGAATAGGATCCCAACAAACGCTGTGCAATAGTTGCAGCTCCGTCATAATGGCCAATTATAAAGAACACTTATCTAACATTACTGTATGGGTTTTAATTCCATATATATATATATATATATATATATATATATATATATATATATATAGAGAGAGAGAGAGAGAGAGAGAGAGAGAGACAGACAGACAGACAGACAGAGGGAGAGATCAAATTATTCTGTAAGCAATTGATATGGTATTATCTTTCAAAAATTTCTTGGAATAAGAGCCAATGCGCTCAGACTTTAATGTTTTAGGCTGTTTTGCCTAGCCTTACCGTATATGTAGAAACAGAAGAGGTACCAGGAGAAGAAGATGAAGCGGAGGGACCAGCGATGGGAAGTGATGAGATTGCCCTGAACCATCAGGTTCCGGTATACGTTGAAGCTGAAGCTTTGCAGGGAATAGTCTGCAATGTCTTGCTCCCCCACGTACAGCACCAGGAAGCGGGTCACCTTGTACAGAAGCGGTCCCGCAAGCGCGGTGAAAACGCAGATACAAAGCCACACCTGTTCAGAGAAAGGACTGGATTCAGTTGATCCTACTAGGGTAAAGAGTGACATCATCTTGGGTCAAAAGAAGGAGCAGCTGGTATGGGTCAGCAGATGGAGCAGCGGGCTCAGTAGCACTGTCACCAATAAGACAGAACAGTAACCGTTGGGACTGTTATTATCTACGATAGAAGTCAGAGGATAATGCAGCTGGACTACTGCATATGCCATGAGGAGGATACTTATTCACACCTACACTTGCACCGTCGTCAGGAAGAAAAAGATCTGCGCATGCTAGGATGATTGCTGATAATGACGTTAGTCAGCAGGTACAGTAGCCAGCGTACTAGCACCTCCCCAGCAGGGTAATCAGTTATACACCTGTGAGGGTAAATTCTAATCATAACCTGGATCAGCAGGTCCTACTTTAGGCTCACTAGCACTGCTGCAGGACCAACAAGGCTGTCACCAGGATTATAGTTTCAAGCCAGTTGGAGCAAGTGTTGATCGTGACTTGTTTTTAATCAGCTGCCGTCCGATTGCCATGTTATCAGGAATATATTCAGTGACGCATAGGACGATGTGATTATAACAAATAAAAGAAACAGCAACAGAACACTGTGTCCTTTCAAGGATGTTTATGATAGTAGAAGAGGTCAGTAATAAAGGTATAGCAGGGAAAGAATAGGAAGGCAATATACATAACCAAAGAAAAATTTCTGTGGCCTTTATTATAACCGACATACATAAATGTCAGTTATGTACTTGAAGGAAAGTCTCGTCTGTTTCTTTTCCTATTCATGTTATCATTCTCGATTACTCTTGTTGGTATGTTCTGTATCATCAGTCATATAAAGGAAAAACGATTGTGCCTGGTTCGAAATAAATAGCTTTCCTACATAACCTTACCTAACCAGCCTCTCAGGTTTCGAGGCCCACTGCTGAGAAGAGAAACCACAGTAGTTATGAATGATCTTCCGGAAAGATATGTTTGATGGTATGTCACTCCCTGCGGCACTGTACGCGGGCGAGTCATGAGCCATAAATACATAATAATGGGTGAGGTAATATGTGGTGTGAGGGCGGTAATATGATAAGCTATGACTAAGAGAGGTAAACGGAGTTTGCTGAAATGGTGTGAGCATAAGGGAAAGATAAGTAGAGACCATCTAAGAGGGGTTACGTGTATCTCGGGAAGAGAACACCAAGAAAGGATAGAGTGAAAAAGACTTATAGTCTTGGGGTACGAACATACAGGAAGGTGAGAGGCGTGCATGGGATGGATGGAACTGAAGTGAGGTCAGCGGGCTGAACCATGGGATATGAGGTCGTGAGAGGAAACCATGGAATGGTCTGTTGGGCTTGGTTGTGGATAGGGGGCTGTGTTTTCGATAGACTATAATGAGATATTGAGAGTGGATACGCGCGAATGAGGCCGCTCCTCGTCCATTCCTTGTGCTACATCTCTGACTCGGGAAATGGTGGACATGTTAAAAAAATCATTATATACTTTTGTACTTTTATGAATATCTCGCTCTAAAGGAGTTTTTATTTTTCTGCTGCTGATTGTTTCACGGTTTGAGGCAGCAGGTGCTCCGTAAAAGGTGTTATTTGGTTATATAGTTAATTCTAAAAATCACAAATGACGTGATGTTAAAAAGCAATTTTATCTTAACACAGTTCATGAATCACGTGTTTGTACAGAGTATCTATCTATTTGACAACTTACACGCTACATGTGTGACTTATGAGTACATACGTCGACTGTGAATGTAGAGAAAATGGCAAAGGATCGGTTCTTTTCCTTAGGGGCAGGCGACACCAGTGTAGCGGATCCCAAATAATAGGGCACCGTGAAGTCCACGACTGACTCACGGCTAACTGGAAGGAGATAAAAGTGAGCAGTCAGAATGCAGACGAATAAAGAAAATTAAAGGCTCGCATAAACAGACCATTTCTTCTCTTTTATGCTGGTGATAAATGTAATGTAACATAACATGCAGTTTGTCATAAGTTCTTGGTCATGATCGTAAGAAATGCTTACCCAGTAGGGACAACAGACCTGTGATGAAGAGCTCGCAGAGTGTGGCGTGAGCCTCATGTCTGGCCACCTGTCCCACCAGGCCTGTGATGGTGTTGTTTGGCTGGGGCCCTCCCCACCTGCCGTCTGGGGGCGTTATGAGACGGTACCTGCAGAGACACACAGCTGACTCTATGGCACACACTCCCCACAAAATTTGACTCTGATTTCAAGCTTATTTCGAATGAATAGATTTTCGTGATATACGTTGATGAGATTCGTGATATGCATATATGGCCTATGCGTATTTATGTTTTTTGTGGAGGTATTTAGCCTTGCAAAGAGTATTTTACGTTAATCTATCACAGTTTATGATATGTTCGATTTACCTCAAGACACAAAACAGCGCCAGTATCATACAAAATGTAAAATGAGGCAAAGGGAGTAATTCAAGAAACTTCTAGGTTCATTATATTTGCATAAATATGTATGTATGTTTCTAGCTTTAATGGCTATCGCTGCGAATTCTTCAATAAGCCTGAAACTGTAACGCGTAAGTCAATTTGTACTTAATTGCAAAAGATTTATTTCATAAGCTGCGTACTTCCCACTAATCATGGAAGTAATCATTGCTTCATCCATACAGTTTATTATGGTGGGAACTTGATTTATTAGTTTTGCTTTGATATATTTTGAAACTAGATATTAGAAACACAATGTTGCAGTTGTGTACTTTGATCTTTCTACTTTGCTAAATATCATCACATCTCCCTGAGCTTACGAAGCTGCACCGCAGGAAAGAAAAAAGTTATGAATTTGTCCACAAGTAGACCGAACACTGTGAAGTTATGTTAATGAATGAGGATCAGTAATGAAATGATAATTTCTTGAACTGACTGTACCTACGTGAAGTTGAGTTTTTCACTGACGGCGTTAATGACACTGAGGTCGATCCCGGAGATGGCTACGATCGTGCCATTCTCCAGTGTTTTGATCTTGAAGAATGGCCAGTTGTCATTGGTGGTGACCACCAGCTGCCGCCCCTGGAAGTCAGAGTAGTATTCCTGAAGGTTCGGGACAAGTTCGCTCTTCTCTTGTTGACTGCTGGGATGCCAGAAGCCACTCGCAGACCACGACCCAACTTTGTGGAGCCTGAGGGAGAATATTTGATAGCCATATATCTTCAGTTCTGGTTGCAAATTTATCATTTTCAGTAAGTTTTGTTGATCTTATATCATCTTTCGTTAACAGCTGCCAGGGAGAGCAATTAATTTTTGTCGTAATGTCCCTTGCCTTTACAAGCATCCTTTCAAAATCATGCCGCTTAAATCGTCTTATTTATGCCTCCATGATTTATCTGGTTAATGACTAATCCTTGTATCCAGTTACTGTAAACAAGAAAAAATAAAGGTAAATTATGGGTGAGATAATGCAATTTACATTTTGTTAAGGAGATATAAATGACTGCTTTCCTCTAGGTGATAACCTAGACTGGACCACTTACCTCAGCTGACCATCAGGATCGACCCTAGAGGAAAACAGCAGAGCTTTCTGGTCTGTTGTCCGCTGCACCAGCGCCACCTGAGGAGATTACCTTAGCTCTTATCTTAAATGCAACTTTCTCGGACATCGCATTAAAGTTTGCAGTTATCATATTGCATGTTGATGCTCTATCAAAACATAAGAAGAATGGTGAAGATCCTTACAAGAAGGAATCACTGTCTGAAACCAGGAAATTCATGCTTATATTTTGATAGCCAAATAAAACAACTAGAGTAATTATATATATATATATATATATATATATATATATATATATATATATATATATATATATATATATATATATATATCAAAGGTTTGGAAAGCAGTTCGTACTAGAGTCCCGATTAAAGCCTAACAAAAGGAGTATTAGCATCTGGTAAATAAGTGTGGCTTTATGATGCTATATAAGTGCTGCATACACCCACATATAACTAAGACAATAAAGAGAATGAAGAATATCACTAAACTTATCATGTCCAGAGATATATATCGTCTGGATCAGCTAATCCTAAGTAAAACACTAGAAACGGATTCTACCATAAATGAGATGAGAAAATATTGTAAGTTCCAGGAGTCCGTGTTTATATGAGATTCTGATGAGGATTGGAATTAAATAGGGGAGGGAAGAAGAAAAAAGTTAAAACACTTGAGGTAAACAATTGTTGATAAATGATTAATCAAATTTTAGCAATCGACCGAAGGAGCATTAAGAAATTTTTTGAAAAAAATGTAACTGGTGAAAAACAAGGAAAACTCCACAGAGTTTGAGTAACAAGCAAAAGTGCCAGATGATTGTCAGCCCAAAGTAAGGGAGGGATATTGAAGAAAGACGAGCTGTAACGAAAAATACAGGAAAGTTATAGAATTATTGAGAAACTTAGAAGCTGTAAACTGAGCAGCAAAGTCTTATCAAATGAAATATAAAAACAATCAGTAGACGAAGAAAAGCAAACAACGACTTGTTTCTAACATCAGGCAAAATAAGTCCTTATTAACGGTGAGAGCAGACACATCATGAATCAGTCAGTTATGTACAATACGAACTCATAAACCAATCATTACACTCATGGTGTCTCTAGTAGCCTAACCTCACCTGGGTTCCTTCCCGGAGCAGCGACGGCAGTTCCTCCGTCAGATTCTCATCCGTTATGACGAACCATTGTATAGTCGGCGACTCCAAGACATTGCTCCTAACCTAAGACCACAAAAGTGGAATAAGAGGATTTTGTTATAAAGTCTCTGGCAAAGAAATGGAAGAATTTGACTTACATTTGAATAATTTTAGGCACCGTATAATCTAACCTTAATACGTTCAAGTACACAGCGGTTTCTTCGCAGATGTGTAGTATAAAACCAGATATTTATCGTGAGACTTCACAAGGCCAGTCCACGAGAGGTACAGTGCTATTCCAACAAGGTCCATTTTGGTCTTAGCCTAAATTGGAAAAAAAAAAGTAATGTCCCAAATAGCGGCTGTCTAGCCACTTTACCACAATTCACTGTAATTATCATACACCATAATTCTACAAGTCACATCTATGACTCATTTTTTGTAATATGATTGTTGCTTATATTTGCTACAAATGAACAAAACTTCATGCTTATGCTGTGATTACTTTCTAGATCATATTAACTTGGAGATACACACGTTTGGGAATGGAGATGTCTCAACAATGTATGGTTAGAAGTAATCTGTGTGAATGGTTCAGATTGTGGTGCTTTGGCCGAATTATTTCTATGATTCTTATGGAGAGATTTCTTTATCCTATGCATCATTCATTGTTGTTAGTGGTATGACTGAAAGCAGAAGATAAGAAACCTAAAGAGCTCTGAAATGTAGATCCGGAGAAGAATCTTGAAAGGGTGGGTAAAAATTCAAATCAATAAAGAAGATTTACTGAAAGTGAAAGAAGGAAGGAATTTATTCAAGCAATGCCGCGAAGAAAAAGATATAGATAGGATGTATGATACGAGAAATTTGTTGAAGGATATGACAGGAAAGATAAGAAAAACAGAATGAGGAAATCTACGCTTGATAACTTTAAGGCCGGGAGAAGCCATCACGACATGGAGGAAGGCTGAAGATAGACATATATATATATATATATATATATATATATATATATATATATATATATATATATATATATATATATATAGGGAGAGAGAGAGAGTTTAGTGAACCTGCCGACAAATAGAACACCAAAGAAGAGAAAATATTGTGTTATATTTGACAGGTCTCTATCCAACTATTATTACCTAAGTCTAGCATCAAATGTTTATAAACTCACTAAGACATGCTATTTGAAGCAAAAAAGTCATTCCACGATCACAGTTGAAACGAAGCGTCTATACTACACATTACTACGACAACCTAAAGTGAAAGTATCCAATCTGGGACATCGAATCCTACTTACTTGCAAAGGCCTGTGAATTTCATGAAATTAGTTGTCCGCTCATGTTTTCGAGTGGAGAGGTTATCATTTACAACTGAATCTTGTGAGAAAAAAAGTCTTTTGAAGCCACAAGCCATGACATTGTAAGACGGATCGGTACCTGCAATTCACGCATTCTGATCCAGGTAAATAGGAGCAAACTGCCTGGGACTGATGCTATCTCTTGAGACAGGTTTGCATAACAAAGGCTTCTCTGGGCCTCTCCAGCAGAGCAGCTCGTGTTTTTAGAAGACCCCTAATTTACCGTATTCTGCATAGGCGCAGTTATACGCACAACTCATTGACTTCATCCTATGTGGTGGCTCGGTCGTAGAGGATACAGATGAGCAACCCAGACAAGGCAAACCGTTGTGGGTTTGCTTCAACGACCACAAACAAGTCAATGACTTTTATCCCACTGTTATTCCCAGATATACCTGCTGTGCTTCCCAAGGATTTATAGTTTGAAACTTAGGACTTGTTGTCTGGACAGTGAATACAAGAGCAAAAAAAAAAGAAGATAACGCTTGATATTTTTCTATACCAAAGAGACGCATGAGAATTATTTGCTTGTTCATTCTTGCCCATGTGCTACACATAGCTACAGGTCAGGGTAAAACGAGGGCAACTTGGAGACTGTGTCCAACAGAATTACTTCATGAGTGTCTGCTGTATACATTAAAATGTTGATAGTTCCTTCTTTTTGGGCTGATCAGTAATATATAAACATGAACAAGTGTCTGGATTTCATGTTCACACTCAGACACAGGCACTTGATTACCTGAGCTTATAACTGTTTGTTTTATTGTGTGCGTTTCTTTCACAGTTGGATGGTCGTCAGAACCAACTCCTTTGATAAGCATATTGAATAACCCTTTTTGTTATACCTTATGAACTCTGGGAAGTAGGATTGGATTATCTTTATCATGGTAGCTGCTAAGGTAAGGGCAAAAGCATACTCCAAACATGGCCAACTCGGTTGAAAGGTGAGACACAAGGAGGAAGAAGAAACAATGCAGGAAAAATTAATTTTAGCTCCTCAGATGTTCGTAGATCCGACTATTGAAGGTAGTTATGTTGTAAGATGAGGGAAGGGCACAAGACGCTTTGCTGCACTAAGAAAAAAGGTTTCACAAAAGTCAATCCTCGTATGGCTGGTTTTCAGAGAAAAGCTACAGGAAGCAGGGGGCTAAACATGTGCTTTGGGTTTAGGTTCACATAGGGCTAGGATGCACGCGCACATCTTACGAAAGCAGCGACCAAAGTATTACCTATGGAGTAAAGAGAGAGAGAGATGCAAAAGCATGGTGGAGAGAAAGCGATGACTGAAGAGAGGTGATACCAGGAGTCTTAAGAATGTGGATGTCTTTTGATTTCACTTTGGGTAAGAGAAAGGCGAAAGAAGAGCTATCCAAGATACGTGAACAGTATGAGGCCCCCTGTAATTTGGTATATAAGTGCTCATAAGGAAAATATTTGCAGCATCTGTATAGTACCCCAGACGTTTAGGAAATCGATTTTGCAATGCTTAAGGGTAGAATGGAGGATATAGATCCATCTGTCATGTTTATACGATCGTAGAGTTGAACTAGCGAGGCTGTATCATTGGGGGTACAGTCTTGTCAAAGAACTCTCTCCGGAGTCTACATTGCCGTGCAGCCTTGTGTGTGTGTGGTGTGTGTGTGTGTGTGAATTTAGGTTGGAGATCTCTCAAACATGTTTCATTGAATTTGACGGCTAATTCAGCATTTGTCAGTTTCTTGCTGATGTTCGTGTCAAAAGATTCTCTTATTATACTGCTCAGGTAGATTACCAATAAGCTGGCCAAAGTTTTCAGCAGGGGTAGAACAAACTCATGTAGAAACCAGGAGTATAATTCTTCTAAGGTACACAGTAACACAACACAACACAGCGTTTCGTGGACTCGTGTCACATTCTCAGGTGTACGGACAGTACGGTATAGTCCAGGCTATACATACAACAATCAAAAATCATAAACCTAGACCACACCGTACCGTCCCTACACTTGAGAATGACTCACATAAGAGACATGACCATTGCATGAGGAGAGCCAACAATCTTTCCACGGAAAATAATAAAAGAAAAAAAAAATGTATAAATTTGTCCAGCTAGCGGTATAAAGTACCAGATTTTTTACATTTAGAGGGAACGGGCGGACGAGGATGTGTCGTGAATCAGACATTCACAAGAGTGTGGTCAGGTGAACGGCTTGCGGACGTAATTGTGTAGCTAGAGCGCGAAGGATTACGTGTAATAAGCAAAGCCAGAATGTTGGGAGAGTGGCCATCACAGTCTGGAATATGAGGAGGATGTTTGATAATTGGCGTCATATCATAAATCATGTAAAACATAAACAAATGGACTCTATAAATGTCCTTATGTGTAGATATTAATTATGAGACGTATGTGGATGGGTTGATTATATATATATATATATATATATATATATATATATATATATATATATATATATATATATATATATATATATATATAGGGTTAGGGAAAATGATTTGGTAAACAGAGAAGAGGTAGTGAAAGCTTTGCGGAAGATGAAAGCCGGCAAGGCAGCAGGTTTGGATGGTATTGCAGTGGAATTTATTAAAAAAGGGGGTGACTGTATTGTTGACTGGTTGGTAAGGTTATTTAATGTATGTATGACTCATGGTGAGGTGCCTGAGGATTGGCGTAATGCGTGCATAGTGCCATTGTACAAAGGCAAAGGGGATAAGAGTGAGTGCTCAAATTACAGAGGTAAAAGTTTGTTGAGTATTCCTGGTAAATTATATGGGAGGGTATTGATTGAGAGGGTGAAGGCATGTACAGAGCATCAGATTGGGGAAGAGCAGTGTGGTTTCAGAAGTGGTAGAGGATGTGTGGATCAGGTGTTTGCTTTGAAGAATGTATGTGAGAAATACTTAGAAAAGCAAATGGATTTGTATGTAGCATTTATGGATCTGGAGAGGCCATATGATAGAGTTGATAGAGATGCTCTGTGGAAGGTATTAAGAATATATGGTGTGGGAGGAAAGTTGTTAGAAGCAGTGAAAAGTTTTTATCGAGGATGTAAGGCATGTGTACGTGTAGGAAGAGAGGAAAGTGATTGGTTCTCAGTGAATGTAGGTTTGCGGCAGGGGTGTGTGATGTCTCCATGGTTGTTTAATTTGTTTATGGATGGGGTTGTTAGGGAGGTAAATGCAAGAGTTTTGGAAAGAGGGGCAAGTATGAAGTCTGTTGGGGTTGAGAGAGCTTGGGAAGTGAGTCAGTTGTTGTTCGCTGATGATACAGCGCTGGTGGCTGATTCATGTGAGAAACTGCAGAAGCTGGTGACTGAGTTTGGAAAAGTGTGTGGAAGAAGAAAGTTAAGAGTAAATGTGAATAAGAGCAAGGTTATTAGGTACAGTAGGGTTGAGGGTCATGTCAATTGGGAGGTGAGTTTGAATGGAGAAAAACTGGAGGAAGTGAAGTGTTTTAGATATCTGGGAGTGGATCTGGCAGCGGATGGAACCATGGAAGCGGAAGTGGATCATAGGGTGGGGGAGGGGGCGAAAATTCTGGGGGCCTTGAAGAATGTGTGGAAAGTCGAGAACATTATCCCGGAAAGCAAAAATGGGTATGTATGAAGGAATAGTGGTTCCAACAATGTTGTATGGTTGCGAGGCGTGGGCTATGGATAGAGTTGTGCGCAGGAGGATGGATGTGCTGGAAATGAGATGTTTGAGGACAATGTGTGGTGTGAGGTGGTTTGATCGAGTGAGTAACGTAAGGGTAAGAGAGATGTGTGGAAATAAAAAGAGCGTGGTTGAGAGAGCAGAAGAGGGTGTTTTGAAGTGGTTTGGGCACATGGAGAGGATGAGTGAGGAAAGATTGACCAAGAGGATATATGTGTCGGAGGTGGAGGGAACAAGGAGAAGAGGGAGACCAAATTGGAGGTGGAAAGATGGAGTGAAAAAGACTTTTGTGTGATCGGGGCCTGAACATGCAGGAGGGTGAAAGGAGGGCAAGGAATAGAGTGAATTGGAGCGATGTGGTATACCGGGGTTGACGTGCTGTCAGTGGATTGAATCAAGGCATGTGAAGCGTCTGGGGTAAGCCATGGAAAGCTGTGTAGGTATGTATATTTGCGTGTGTGGACGTATGTATATACATGTGTATGGGGGGGGGTTGGGCCATTTCTTTCGTCTGTTTCCTTGCGCTACCTCGCAAACGCGGGAGACAGCGACAAAGTATAATAATTAAATATATAAAATAAATATATATATATATATATATATATATATATATATATATATATATATATATATATATATATATATATATATATATATATATAAATATGGACTGTGTGATGATATAGCAAAGGGATGGAGTTTATGAACGCATTACTATAAGTATCACAAGTGTAAAGGTTGAATGAACGTATTTTTTTTTTTTTTTTGTAGCAACGTAGTTTTTGAAACATCACAAATATATGCATTGTGTATCCTTGTTCGAAAATCACAAATATGTGAAGCGTATGGACCATGCATGGATAAACTGTATAGACATACTTGCTCAAATAGATTGGCGATGTGCGCGGCCGAGCAGAGAATGAAGACGTTCCTCATAGCTTGGACGTGGTAGTTGGACTTGAGCGCCTCCGTCAGTAGTAGAATCTTCGGGTCATACGGCAGGAGGATCGTATCCCCGAACACCTCTTGGAACGACCGCACCACATCCTGCACGCCTGCACGCACGTGCCTCGGGTTAGCTATATGCCGTGTTCTGACGACTCTTAATCTTTGGAAATGCTCATAACAACAGGTGTGAAATTGCCCAGGAAACCAGTTGTTTATGAGCATTATCTACCTTTGTTTTCCTATATCAGTGAGTTTGCCTTCCAGTTTGTGTGTTTCATCATTCTCTATCTGTTCCTTTCCCATGTTTATTTCTAAAACAAGTTCCTCATAAAAGTAGCCGTGTCCGCCTCACCTGGCACGACGTCATCATACACTAGGTAGAACTGGCGTCCGGACGTCTGGCTAATGAGGTACCACACGAGGTCCACTAAGGCCATGTCTTCATCCACGCTCTTCCTGGAGAAGAGGATAACATGTTTTCCTAAATCTAAGTTTGAAGTTCACTCAGAGATAAGAAAAAAGTTGATTTTATATTATTATTTATTAGTTTTTATGGTAATGATCTTAGCAAATCATATGATTTTTGTTAAACTGTGTTTTAGGGTCAAGAATTGCTGTGGTAAGATTGTTTCCTTGTAACCTTTTCCTCATTTTTTGTTTCAAGTGTTTAAAGCGTTTTTTCGTTTGGTATTATCATCGAGGGAGTTTAGAACTAGCTTGTGCCATGTGAGCACAGTGTGTTGATTTGGGTTAAACCTTAACCAGGAGCTCTTATATAAGTAACAGTAGGACTATTGTGCAACACCCAAAACAAACACTGTGCATTCTGTTAAGCTCATTCTGTTTGGCAGGTGCTTGAATGGGATGCTGAGGTCCTGTATAGATATTAGATCTGTAGAAGTTGTGCCTACATGAGATACTTAGCGCGCTGAATGCAGAGTAGGTCTTATTGCCACATATTTGGAAATGAAGCTCATGGGGAATTCAAAAATGAGGTTGAGGAGAGATTCGAGTAGTTTGGAAATTTTAGAAATCAGAGTAAGATAACGACAGCAAGAAGAAGCTCTGGTTCTTAAGCAGAGGAGAAACAGACTAGTAAGCACATGCGTACGCTCAGAGGTTCACTCCTTCATAACACGTAAAGGGATGCCATGCTTGTGTCCAGAGAAAGTTGTACATTTTCAGTTGTACGAAAAGGAAGTATATGGAGGAGTATAGGATTAGTAAGAAGCGTGTCAAGGAGTAAAAGGTGTTTGAATCATCCAAGGCTGAATCTGAAAAGAGGAAAGAACCAAAAAGAGCTCTTTTGTCACTAGGAACGACCACTATGATGTCACTGTAACGAAAAAGCAAAGGAATTGTAGTTGTTGGAAATGCTGTTGACGAAAACCAAAAAGATCCGTGAGTGGAAGAAGAAGAAGAAGAGTGATTGTCGCACTTCCTTCAGGAAAAGGATTACTTCCCCTCATGACTCTCTGCAGCTTAGTTTTTAAGTCCATGCGTGTAACACTTACATAACCAAAGAGGTGACGAGAGAGCAGTTGTCACAGGAAGTTCCGCCAGCGCCTGTAGTGGATGGTGACCTCTTTGTCCTGCCGATGGAACATTAGAATGGCAAAGTTCATATAACATGCTGAAGGACCACAGGATCATTGGACTTGGTGTCATTGAACGCTTTAACACTTAGCTGGTTTGGTAGTTATGGAAAATGTATGTATCACCATTATATTATTAGATATATCTTGAATGACATATTCACTGTCCTCTGTGATATCAAGCAACTTGGATTGGAGGACACTTGAGTGAGGAAGAACATGATGTAAAACAGCAAGAACAAACACATGTACACATTCTGGCTAGTAGATCTTTACTGTCAGTAATACGTTCCTTATATGTATTGTAATAACATATTCAGCAAAGGCTTAGGAATATGGATACCCTCACACTTGTGGACGCGTGTGGGTATTGTGACAATGATGAGTGGAGCACATGGGAAAGGCAGACAAAAGACGGCCCATTAGTCCATGTTTAGGTTATCTGTTTAAAAATGAACTTAACCCGCTGCTTATTCTATTCTAAGTGGATGAGGTGAAGATAGAGCAGTAAGAACGTTCTCTTCTCTCTCCGGTTACTACAGCTAGCGAGAAAAAGAATTAAAAGATGCCATGCATTTGTTTAGCAACCCTGCTTGCTACCATAAAATCTTGTTACGCTACAGGGCTTTTTCAAGATCAAGAGTGCGGAAAAGGAAATTACGCGTGTGTATTTTTGTTTACTTATGTTAATTCAGTAGATAACTGAACTGGTGAAAAATTTATACAACAGGTTTTTGAAGGTATCTCTCGTCTTGCATTAATAACACTTCACGATTCCTTATTCCATTGTCCACCGCATAGATTCGCAATGAAACTTTTCCCACACCAGAGTGTCACATCATTTACCTTTTAAGTTTCATTCATGATCTGATAAGTTTCTCACTTAATTTCATTTTATGTCCACTGGTTGTTCTATCCCTGCATCTTTCGAAGACCTCTTCGCTGTCTACTTCATCATTCCGGTATAAGAATGAAAAGCCTTGATCAAGTTTCCCCTCAGTCTTCTCTCTTCCATGGCTGGTAAATATAAGGCCTTCCTCTTTCAATATAACTCAGCTCAGGTGCCTTCTTTGTTAAGCTTCTCTGGACCTTGTCCATTAATTCTTTGGGTTATTTAAATGCAGTGATTAAACTTGAGAAGCTGAATACTTACTTATTTACACTCTGAAGGCTGCAGGGAGTTTGTCTTCTTTACCCATCTGCTAATGTGGGACTCTGGCAACAGGTTGAGGCCGATGCCAGCTCCAAGATATTACTCATAGTGAGTCTTTCTTGCACTGCGTCCCATTCTCGTTATTCTACAATTAATCTGTTAAATCAACTATGTGTCAGACCAACGCAGGAGTTTGTTTGGTCCCCTTATCACTTCACTTCAGTCATGACCTTAACGTCATTACAAGTGTATCCAGGTATAAGTACAGTCCTTTCGACAAATCATTTGCATATATCAGGAGGAGTAATGGTCCTAGGAACAAACCCTATGTATAATGCACCGACACCACATCTCCATTTCCATAGCCAGGCCCCACAGACCTTTCCATGGTTTATCCCAGACGCTTCACATGCCCTGGTTCAATCCATTGACAGCACGTCGACCCTGGTATACCACATTGTTCCAGTTCACTCCATTCTTTGCACGCCTTTCACCCTTCCTGTATGTTCAGGAACCGATCGTTTGAAATCTTTTTCACTCCATCCTTCCAACTCCAATTTGGTCTCCCGCTTCTCCTTTCCTCCACCTCTGACACATATATCCTCTTTGTCAATCTTTCCCCACTCATTCTCTCCATATGACAAAACCATTTCAAGACACCTTCTGCTCTGTCAACCACGCTCTTTTTATTACCACACATCTCTCTTACCCTTTCATTACTTACTCGATCAAACCACCTAACATCACATCTTGTCCTCAAATATTTCATTTCCAACACATCCATACTCCTCCGCACAACCCTATTTATAGCCCATGCCTCACAACCATATAACATTGTTGGAACCACTGTTTCTTCAAACATAACCATTTTTGCTCTCCGGGATAACATTCTCGCTTTCCACACATTCTTCAACGCTCCCAGAACCTTCGCCCCCTCCCCCACCCCTATCCCCAGGGATAGTATATATATATATATATATATATATATATATATATATATATATATATATATATATATATATATATATTTCATAATATTCTCCATTTCCCGCGACAGCAAGGTAGCGTTAAGAACAGAGGACTGAGCCTTTGAGGGAATATCCTCATTTGGTCCCCTTCTCTGTTCCTTCTTTTGGAAAGTTAAAAACGAGAGGGAAGGATTTCCAACCCCATGCTCCCTCCCCTATCCCCAGGGATAATATATATATATATATATATATATATATGTATGTATATTGGAAAGATGCTCTGTGGAAGGTATTAAGAATATATGGTGTGGGAGGAAAGTTGTTAGAAGCAGTGAAAAGTTTTTATCGAGGATGTAAGGCATGTGTACGTGTAGGAAGAGAGGAAAGTGATTGGTTCTCAGTGAATGTAGGTTTGCGGCAGGGGTGTGTGATGTCTCCATGGTTGTTTAATTTGTTTATGGATGGAGTTGTTAGGGAGGTAAATGCAAGAGTTTTGGAAAGAGGGGCAAGTATGAAGTCTGTTGGGGATGAGAGAGCTTGGGAAGTGAGTCAGTTGTTGTTCGCTGATGATACAGCGCTGGTGGCTGATTCATGTGAGAAACTGCAGAAGCTGGTGACTGAGTTTGGTAAAGTGTGTGAAAGAAGAAAGTTAAGAGTAAATGTGAATAAGAGCAAGGTAATTAGGTACAGTAGGGTTGAGGGTCAAGTCAATTGGGAGGTAAGTTTGAATGGAGAAAAACTGGAGGAAGTAAAGTGTTTTAGATATCTGGGAGTGGATCTGGCAGCGGATGGAACCATGGAAGCGGAAGTGGATCATAGGGTGGGGGAGGGGGCGAAAATCCTGGGAGCCTTGAAGAATGTGTGGAAGTCGAGAACATTATCTCGGAAAGCAAAAATGGGTATGTTTGAAGGAATAGTGGTTCCAACAATGTTGTATGGTTGCGAGGTGTGGGCTATGGATAGAGTTGTGCGCAGGAGGATGGATGTGCTGGAAATGAGATGTCTGAGGACAATGTGTGGTGTGAGGTGGTTTGATCGAGTAAGTAACGTAAGGGTAAGAGAGATGTGTGGAAATAAAAAGAGCGTGGTTGAGAGAGCAGAAGAGGGTGTTTTGAAATGGTTTGGGCACATGGAGAGAATGAGTGATTAAAGATTGACCAAGAGGATATATGTGTCGGAGGTGGAGGGAACGAAGAGAAGTGGGAGACCAAATTGGAGGTGGAAAGATGGAGTGAAAAAGATTTTGTGTGATCGGGGCCTGAACATGCAGGAGGGTGAAATGAGGGCAAGGAATAGAGTGAATTGGATCGATGTGGTATACCGGGGTTGACGTGCTGTCAGTGGATTGAATCAGGGCATGTGAAGCGTCTGGGGTAAACCATGGAAAGCTGTGTAGGTATGTATATTTGCGTGTGTGGACGTATGTATATACATGTGTATGGGGGTGGGTTGGGCCATTTCTTTCGTCTGTTTCCTTGCGCTACCTCGCAAACGCGGGAGACAGCGACAAAGCAAAAAAAAAAAAAAAATAATGGAAAGAATCACAATTTTGCGCGTGATCAAGATATTCCTATGAGTCCACGGGGAAAATGAAACACGAAAAGTTCCCAAGTGCACTTTCGTGTAATAATCACATCATCAGGGGAGACACGAGAGAAATATAAGTCAGTTGATATACATCGAAGAGACGAATATATATATATATATATATATATATATATATATATATATATATATATATATATATATATATATATATATATATATATATATATATATATCCTCTTTGTCAATATTTCCTCTCTCATTCTCTCCATGCGACCAATCCATTTCATTACACCCTCTTCTGCTCTCTCAACCACAATCTTTTTATTACCACACATCTCTCTCACCCTTTCATTACTTACTCGATCAAACCACCTCACACCACATATTGTCCTCAAGTATCTCATTTCCAACACATCCACCCTCTTCCGCACAACCCTATCTATAGCCCAGGCCTCACAACCATATAACAGTGTTAGAACCACTATTCCTTCAAACATACCCACTTTTGCTCTCCGAGATAATGTTCTCGCCTTCCACACATTCTTCAACGCTTCCAGAACCTTCGCCCCCTCCCCCACCCTGTGACTCACTTCCTGCTTCCATGTTTCCATCCGCTGCCAGATCCACTCCCAGATATGTAAAACACTTCACTTCCTCCAGTTTTTCTGCATTCAGACTCCCCTCCCAATTTACTTGTCCCTTAACCTTGCTCTTATTCACATTTACTCTCAGCTTTCTTCTTTCACACACTTTACCAAACTCAGTCACCACACACACACACACACACACACACACACACACACACACACACACACACACAGATACAGACACACACACACACACACACACACACACACACACACGAGAGTGTTGTGATGTGTGAGTGTACTTCTGTGTTGTTAGAATGCATTTTTTCATTTTCTTTCTTTTTGATACGTCAAGCAGTTCTTCCATAACTCACTCACAGTTTGTTTGCCACGAATCAGAAAAGGTGCACAAGTTAGTTGTTTTAATCATTGCTTCTCCTACCTGTCATGAAAACTGCATGACTCGTGGCAGTTGCTAGTAGGAGTGAGATGGCCCTCAGGGCCTCCCCGTAGGAACTGGTAACCATGACACATAGACGACCCCGACACCATCTTCTGCACGTCGTCTGTCGTGTTGATTTGTACAACCTGGCGGAGGGTGGGAGAATGGGAAGACAGTGCGTCGTGCACAGGTCAGCTCATATACTCACATGGATTGTAAACTGTTGTAGTTAAACGAGCTGATCATTCCAACGTTATCAGTTCATTCTGAAATACACTTCTGTACTGGGTGTTAAATCGCAAACCGACATTCACTGGGAACCAGTAACTTTCCTATCCTCTTACTGATAAAAAATTTTCACTGCGTCTAGCGACTTGTCTCCCACACCATATAGTCTGAAATACCTTCCAAAGAGCATCACTATCAACCCTATCATATGCCTTCTCTAGATCCATGAATGCTACATACAAATCCATTTGTTTTTCTAAGTATTTCTCACATACATTCTTCAAAGCAAACACCTGATCAACACATCGTCTACCACTTCTGAAACCACACTGCTCTTCCCCAATCTGATGCCCTGTAGATGCCTTCACCCTCTCAGTCAATACCCTCCCATATGACTTTCCAGGAATACTCAGCAAACTTATACCTCTGTAATTTGAACACCCATCTTTATCCCCTTTACCTTTGTACAATGGCACTATGCAAGCATTCCGCCAATCCTCAGGCACTTCACCATGAGCCATGCATACATTGAATATCCTCACCAACCAGTCAACAACACAGTCACCCCCTTTTTTTTTTTTATATAAATTCCACTGCAATACCATCCAAACCCGCCTCCTTGCCGGTTTTCATCTTCCGTAGAGCTTTCACTACCTCTTCTCTGTTTATCAAACCATTCTCCCTGACCCTCTCACTTCCCACGCCACCTCGACCAAAACACCCTATACCTGCCACTCTATCATCTATCAGATTCAACAAACCTTCAAAATACTCACTCCATCTCCTCTCACATCACCACTACTTGTTATTACCTCCCCATATCCCCCTTCACAGATGTTCCCATTTGTTCCCTTGTCTTACGCACTTTATCTACCTCTTTCCTAAACATCCTTTTATTCTCCCTAAAGTTTAACGATACTCTCTCACCCAAACTCTCATTAGCCCTCTTTTTCACCTCTTGCACCTTTCTCTTGACCTACTGCCTCTTTCTTTTATACATCTCCCAGTCATTAATTTCCGTGCGAAAATTGTCCAAATGCCTCTCTCTTCTCTATCATTAACAATCTTACTTCTTCATCCCACCACTCACTACCCTTACTAATCTGTAATTTGAACACTCATCTTTATCCCCTTTGCCTTTATACTATGGCACTATGCATGCATTCCGCCAATCCTCAGACACTTCACCATGAGCCATACATACAGTAAATATCCTAACCAACCAGTCAACAACACAGTCACCAACTTTTTTTTTTTTTTTATTCCACTGCAATACCATCCAAACCCGCCGCCTTGCCGGCTTTCATCTTCCGCAAAGCTGTCACTACCTCTTCTTTGTTTACCAAACCATTCTTCCTGACCCTCTCACTTTGCACACCACCTCGACCCAAACACCCTCTGTCTGCCACTCTATCATCTAACACATTCCACAAACCTTTAAAATACTCACTCCATCTCCTCACATCACCACTACTTATTATTGCTTCCTCATTATCCCCCTTCACCGATGTTCCCTTTTGTTCTCTTGTCTTACGCAATTTATTTACCTCCTTCGAAAACATCATTTTCTTCTCCCTAAAATTTAGTGATACTCTCTCACCCCAACTCTCATTTGCCCTCTTTTTCACCTCTTGTACCTTTCTCTGGACCTCCTGTCTCTTTCTTTTATACATCTCCCAGTCGTTTGCACTATTTCCCTGCAAAAATCGTCCAAATGCCTCTCTCTTCTCTTTTACAAATAATATTTCTTCTTCATCCCACCACTCACTACCCTTTCTAATCTTCCCACCTCCCACCTTTCTCATGCCACAAGCATCTTTTGCGCAAGCCATCCCTGATTTCCTAAATCCATCCCATGCCTCCCCCACTCCCCTTACGTCTTTTGCTCTAACCTTTTTTCATTCTGCACTCAGACTCTCCTGGTACTTCCTCACACAAGTCTCCTTCCCAAGCTCACTTACTCTCACCTCTCTTTTCACCCCAACATTTTCTCTTCTTTTCTGAAAACCTCTACAAATCTTCACCTTCGCCTCCAGAAGATAATGATCAGACATCCCTCTAGTTGCACCTCTCAGCACATTAACATCAAAAAGTCTCTCAAGCGCCTATCAATTAACACGTAATCCAATAACGCTCTCTGGCCATCTCTCCTACTTACATCCGTATACTTATGTATGATTTATATATCCCCTTGTACAATTGCTTATCCCTGGGGATAGGGGATAGAAGAATACTTCCCACGTATTCCCTGCGTGTCGTAGAAGGCGACTAAAAGGGAAGGGAGCGGGGGGCTGGAAATCCTTCCCTCTCGTTTTTCTTTTTTTTTTTTTCCAAAAGAGGGAACAGAGAAGGGGGCCAGGTGAGGATATTCCCTCAAAGGCCCAGTCCTCTGTTCTTAACGCTACCTCGCTATCGCGGGAAATGGCGAATAGTATGAAAGAAAAAGAAAGATATATATATATATATATATATATATATATATATATATATATATATATATATATATATATATATATATATATATATATATATATATACATATTTTTTTTTTCTTTCGTACATATTCGCCATTTCTCGCGTTAGCGAGGTAGCGTTATGAACAGAGGACTAAGCCATAGAGGGAAAAACCTCACTTGGCCCCTTCCCTGTTCCTTCTTTTGGAAAATGAAAAACCGGAGGGGAGGATTTCCAGCACCCCGCTCCCAATGTAGGTTTGCGGCAGGGGTGTGTGATGTCTCCATGGTTGTTTAATTTGTTTATGGATGGGGTTGTTAGGGAGGTAAATGCAAGAGTTTTGGAAAGAGGGGCAAGTATGAAGTCTGTTGGGGATGAGAGAGCTTGGGAAGTGAGTCAGTTGTTGTTCGCTGATGATACAGCGTTTGTGGCTGATTCATGTGAGAAACTGCAGAAGCTGGTGACTGAGTTTGGTAAAGTGTGTGGAAGAAGAAAGTTAAGAGTAAATGTGAATAAGAGCAAGGTTATTAGGTACAGTAGGGTTGAGGGTCAAGTCAATTGGGAGGTGAGTTTGAATGGAGAAAAACTGGAAGAAGTGAAGTGTTTTAGATATCTGGGAGTGGATCTGGCAGCGGATGGAACCATGGAAGCGGAAGTGGATCATAGGGTGGGGGAGGGGGCGAAAATTCTGGGGGCCTTGAAGAATGTGTGGAAGTCGAGAACATTATCTCGGAAAGCAAAAATGGGTATGTTTGAAGGAATAGTGGTTCCAACAATGTTGTATGGTTGCGAGGCGTGGGCTATGGATAGAGTTGTGCGCAGGAGGATGGATGTGCTGGAAATGAGATGTTTGAGGACAATGTGTGGTGTGAGGTGGTTTGATCGAGTGAGTAACGTAAGGGTAAGAGAGATGTGTGGAAATAAAAAGAGCGTGGTTGAGAGAGCAGAAGAGGGTGTTTTGAAGTGGTTTGGGCACATGGAGAGGATGAGTGAGGAAAGATTGACCAAGAGGATATATGTGTCGGAGGTGGAGGGAGCAAGGAGAAGTGGGAGACCAAATTGGAAGTGGAAAGATGGATTGAAAAAGATTTTGTGTGATCGGGGCCTGAACATGCAGGAGGGTGAAAGGAGGGCAAGGAATAGAGTGAATTGGAGCGATGTGGTATACCGGGGTTGACGTGCTGTCAGTGGATTGAATCAAGGCATGTGAAGCGTCTGGGGTAAACCATGGAAAGCTGTGTAGGTATGTATATTTGCGTGTGTGGACGTATGTATATACATGTGTATGGGGGGGGGGGCATTTCTTTCGTCTGTTTCCTTGCGCTACCTCGCAAACGCGGGAGACAGCGACAAAGTATAAATATATATATATATATATATATATATATATATATATATATATATATATATATATATGTATATTTTTTTTTTTTTTTTTTTTTTGTCGCTGTCTCCCGCGTTTGCGAGGTAGCGCAAGGAAACAGACGAAAGAAATGGCCCAACCCACCCCCATACACATGTATATACATACGTCCACACACTCAAATATACATACCTACACAGCTTTCCATGGTTTACCCCAGACGCTTCACATGCCCTGATTCAATCCACTGACAGCACATCAACCCCGGTATACCACATCGCTCCAATTCACTCTGTTCCTTGCCCTCCTTTCACCCTCCTGCATGTTCAGGCCCCGATCACACAATCTTTTTCACTCCATCTTTCCACCTCCAATTTGGTCTCCCTCTTCTCCTCGTTCCCTCCACCTCCGACACATATATCCTCTTGGTCAATCTTTCCTCACTCATTCTCTCCATGTGACCAAACCATTTCAAAACACCCTCTTCTGCTATATATATATATATATATATATATATATATATATATATATATATATATATATATATATATATAATATATATGCGTGTGTGTGTATATGGTTTGTTGTGTATGAAGTTATGTATATGTGGTAGGATTATTGAATAGGTGAGAGGATAGGATGTGTTTAGAAGACGGAATAAAGACTGACAGCGTCTTTCCCGATAATTTAATGGGAGAGGAGACAGTGAACGCATTTAGCATTATTAAGTGGAATAAAGCTGAAGGATTGGATGGAATTGCAATTCACTTCCTCAAGACAAATCATAGCATCCTTGATTGGGTAGTTTGGATATTCATCGTTTCTATGACCCATGATGAGGTGCCTGGGGACTGGCAGAATGCTTGTATAATGCCCTACTAGAAAGGCAAGGAGAACAAAAGTGATTGACAGAATTACAGAGGTGTATGTTCGTTGAGAATGGCTGGTAACATGTACGGGAGAATGGTGATTGAGACGGTGGCGGCAAGCACAGAACCTCTGACTGGAAAGGAGCTGTGCGGTTTCAGGAGAAAATGTATTATGGAACAGGTGTTTGCTTGTACAGTATTCTTGAGAATTAGTTAAAGAAAGAAACTGAATTGTATGTGGCATTTATGGATGTGGATAAAACTTATGATAGCTTTGACGGGGAGGCTTTGTGAAATGTGCTACGAATACACAGATTAATTGGAAAGTTATTCGACACAGAGACGAGACTTAATCAGACCTATTAGGCGTGCACGCTGGTATCATATGAGGAGAGTACGTTCATTGCTCTCGATGAGGGCAAGTTTGATTAAGAACGTTTAATGCCACCATGTTTCTGTCATCTGTCTCTGAACGAGGTAGTAGAGGGGGTAATTGTAAGGGTCTTAGAGCAAGGGACAGGTCCACCGTTTACAGGGGTCGGGGAGCATGGGAGATGAATCAGTTGGTGTTTGCAGATGATAACGTGTTGGTGGAGGACTCTGGAGGAAAACTCCAGAAACTTGTGAGAGAATCTGGGAGAGTATGTGAAAAAGGAGAAGTTGAGAATGAGTGAAAGTTCGGTAATGAGGTACAGGAAGACGATAAGACATAACGATTTGTGAGTGAGTGTGATTGGTGAGGACCTGGAGGAAGTGTAGTGATATAGATTCCTGGCGTTGGATTTGGCAACCGAAGTGAGTCATAGGGTGAGAGAGAGGGATGAGGTTCTGGGTGCACAGAGGAGTGTGCGGAAGGAAAGATCATTGTCTGTTAGGGCAAAGATGGGTGTGTGTGAAGGTATAGTGATCCCACCGCGTTGTAGATACAATAAAACGTAAGAAGGTGGCCGTGTTAGAAATGAACTGGTTGAGAACAATACTTGGTGTGTGGCGGTTTGATTGTGTAACGAATGGTAGTGTAAGAGAGAGGAGTGATAGTAGATGTGATAGTACATAGGTTAATGATATGCGGAGCATGATTAATCACGGTGTGTTGAAATGATTCGGACGTATGAAGTGGATAAGTAAAGAAAGAGTGACCGAGAAGCTATACATATTGAAACTGAAGGTAAGAGACAGAAGTGAGAGATCAGGAAGATGGGTGTTTGAGTGAAAGAAGCTTTGGGATATCGAGGTTTGTACATTTAGGAAATTAGTAAGCACGAGAGGGATAGAATGAATTGGATCGATGCGGTATACAGGGATCGACGGTTTGTTAACTGATTAAAGCAGGGTATATGAAGCGGTTAAGGCAAACCATAGAATCGTCTGAGGGGCTTTGTAATAGATGGATAGATTGCAGGTGACATCTTGTTATGATGGTCCATATGTGTGATATCAGACAGGTCATCAGGTAGAGGTGATCACATAGATCAAAGTAGTTATTCATTTTTTTTTTCTTATGTCAATTAGACAGCAGTAATGCAACTGGCAAACTCTAACCGAATCATCATGTCATAAACTTGCTACAGATTATGCAGTAACAGCAAAATAACAGAATATAAGTAGGTGACCATTTTGAAATACGTACATTCAATAAATGTTCAAACTGGGTGAATACAGCTGACTCCTTAAAACACAGCTATTTTGATGTTACAACATTAACAGCTGGTCTGCATACTAATTTCAGAATCCTTTAAAACAAAGTGAGATAAACGGAGCCTGACCTAGCGGTGCACCTGACCTGCTGCAGACTAGAAAATGAATCACTAACCTTTCGTGTGTTATTCACTAACAACAGATCCCTCAGCCCGGCTTGTTGACAGGGGCCACCGTCATAAGCCAACACCAAGATACATTCACTGAGTTCTTGGCTATCCCCGGCTCCCGACACCTGGCTCAGTGATGCCTTATCCATCAACAGTATTGAAACATTCTTCGTGTTTTTTATATCTAGGACATTCTGAAATTTTCTGGTCGCCTCCTTGCTTCGAGATGCAGTATCTGTTGCTTCAGCAGATTCCGTCACTGAAACTTTCAGATACTCTTCTGAAGAGGTTTCATTCCCGTCTTTACTAGCAGACCGAAACGGTTCTCTCAGCGGTCCTCTTTCACTTGTAGACAGCACAGGATTGTGGGGAGTCAACACTCGGACTAACGTGTCAAGTAAGTTATCCTGGTGGTACTTTCCGTGGCTTGAGGCCATCCCTGGCTGGGCTTCCACAGATGTTGAGGACGTGAGGACGATGAACAACAGCGTCGAGTGAGGTCTCACCATCTTTACCTGGAGCGAGAGAGGATAAGATTGTTCATTGTTGATAAAACTGTTCCAAGGCATGAGTTCTTTGACGTCATATGACATGATATCATATCAACTTTCCTGTATTACTGGTCGTACGAGAACTAAGAGAAATGAAACGTTATCTCTGCTTTACCTCTTCTTTACACACGGCAGCATGAATATAGAACATACTTGGTATGATGGAAAGCTTACTCATGTAGGACTTGATTTTGCACATGTGATGTAGGACGTCAGAGGGAGACCTGTGGGGTGACAGGACCCAAAGAGGAAATACAATCAAAGCAACTTCGTGGGACTGATCGAGTCTTTTGAGAGTAGTAAGAAGATCATGATTAAGTGGGGTAGAAAGTCCAGTGACACACGATTCGGCGGAAAACGTCAATAGGCAAGAGCTCTGGTGTGTACTATGGAGGACGTGTGGAGGAAATTGTAGCCAGCCGGCATATTGAAGTACAGCAATGCAAGCAGTGAATACTACAAAGTAGGGAGGAAGGAAATAAGAGATTTCGAACGAGAGCGTTGTGGACAAAGGGAAAGACAATCCATACCTTTTCCGCGAGTTCATCAGGAACAATTTGTCAGGTATAGAGCTGCTAATCATACTAATGGACAAAGAATGAAGAATTCTTTTGGAAGACGAGGAAATAATTGAGGAACTGAATGACAAATCTAAATGTTTTCACTGTGGAGGACACTACTGCACCAGGATGACCAAGGTAAAAAGAATATGGCGAAGTCTTAGAAAATAAAGTAGTTAATGGAAATTACGTAATCCGGCGATTAAAACAACTCATCCCATAAAGGCCGTCCATGGTTTTGATGAAATCCCCCAATACTTTCTGAAAGAATGTTCAAGGGGGTTGCTCAATCACTCGAAATGCTGTTTAGTAAGTATCTAATAGAAGAGGAATTCCAGTGATGTGGATGAGGGTAAATGCTGTGTCAGCATTTAAGAAATATGAACAGAAGATTGCGCTGAACCACATGATAGTCTCACCAACTAGTGTGATTTGCAAAATACTGTAAGATATGGTCAGAAAACAAATGAACCACAACTTGTGAAAGAGAAATTGTTTAATTGGAAGACACTATTATTTAAGGAAAAGATCATGCAGGACAAGACCACGCTGTCTACCCAACCCTCTCCTTCATGTGAGGTGGGATTTACCGCGTTGTACACGTGTGAAAACTACAATGCCTCAGGAAACTACAATGTAATATAACAATCCTCATGTCCCGCTGAGTAAGTTTTGGGATTTTCGGAATAAATTAGGAATATTCAGCACAATCCTTAACCTGTGGTTGAACACATGAGGAAAGGTCATAACATGAATCGGCATCTCACCATTGATACGAAAATTGTAGAGTACTGTACAGATCAGGAAAGACTACAAGTGACAGACAGTCTACATGAGTGAAAAAGATTATCGTCATTGACCAAACTACAGGCCAAGGTAAGGCAATTATTCCTGAAAGTCCCTAATCATCTTATCGTGCTATTATGCATCGCACTCCATTACCT
Organism: Panulirus ornatus; assembly: GCF_036320965.1. Taxonomy (NCBI): domain Eukaryota; kingdom Metazoa; phylum Arthropoda; class Malacostraca; order Decapoda; family Palinuridae; genus Panulirus; species Panulirus ornatus. Next base: position 22,599,838 of record NC_092226.1, read on the forward strand.
TATTACAGTATTTATTGTCATATATCAAAGCTAGAGAATGGATATGAACAAGTGGAGCAGCTGTGTAGTCAGTTTTAACGCCATTTCGCTGAGGCGGGAAACGGTGAACAGTTATAATGTATGTATTTCTCGTTCATAAACGCCCATCTCATTTCTTTACACATAATCTTACTGGAATTCTGTATCTAAAGCGAGAGCATTAGCACCGGAATGAAAGGCACTTCTCTTTATCCATCACCATCTCCGTAGTGAAGCGTCCAGAGGAATTTGAGTCAACGTGCACGCTTGTCTGCTGTTGGGTCTCGTGGTTATCAGAAGCTACAATTCATGAATCTAGTCTAAATCTGAAACATAATCTGAACTTGTAGCCCTAAGAAATATCCATCATCTCTAAGTGGTAACGAAACCAGAATCTGTAACGAAATCTAAACTTATAGTCTCAACAAAATAGCCATCATCTCTAAGTGTTAACAAAACCAGAATCTGTAACGAAATCTAAACTTATATAGTCTTAACAAAATAGCCATCATCTCTAAGTGGTAACGAAACCAGAATCTGTAACGAAATCTAAACTTATATAGTCTTAACAAAATAGCCATCATCTCTAAGTGGTAACGAAACCAGAATCTGTAACGAAATCTAAACTTATATAGTCTTAACAAAATAGCCATCATCTCTAAGTGGTAACGAAACCAGAATCTGTAAGGAAATCTGAACTTATAGTCTTCACAAAATAGCCATCATCTCTAAGCGGGAACTTACATGCAGTTATCGCGAGCGCCGTAGCCGAGGTGTTGCACTGGTCTCGGCCTCCTGCTGAGGTGTGAGGCTTTGCGTCGCCCTCACCTCGCTAAGTACTAGATACAGGTTGCCAGATCGAGGACTGTCCCCTATCAACACAAGTCACAGAGGTCCTCTAAATGTCAGCACAACCGAATTCGACTTTCTCAGTTCTCTGAGGTCGTAAGGAAGTGTCTAAAACGTTACAGTTTAATTATTGGGACAAATAATAGATACTGTCAGTGAAGAGCGACCGCCGCTAAAGTTGAAATTTACTCTAATACAAGATCCTTTGTGTGTGTATGTATGTATGGATGTATCTATCTATCAGTCTATCTATCTCATTCTATCTCTCTCTCTCTCTCTCTCTCTCTCTCTCTCTCTCTCTCTCTCTCTCTCTCTCTCTCTCTCTCTCTCTCTCTCTCTCTATATATATATATATATATATATATATATATATATATATATCATTATATGTATATTTATTTATTCATCTAATGTACTTAAACGCTGTTTTCCACGTCAGCGAGGTAGCGTCAGGAAACAGACGAAAAAATGGCCCTACCCACCCTCATACACATGTATATACATAAACGCCCATACACGCATATATACAAGCATATACATTTCAACGTATACATGACATATACATACACAGACGTACACATATAAACGCATGTACATATTCATATTTGCTGCCTTCAATCCATTCCAGTCGCCACCCTGCCACATATGAAATAGCATCCCCTCTCCCTTCCCCCACCAGCGAGATAACACCAGGAAAAGACAAAAAAGGCCACATTCGTTCACACTCAGTCTCTAGCTGTCATGTGTAATGCACCGAAACCACAGCTCCCTTTCCACATCCAGGCTCCACAGACCTTTCCATGGTTTACTCCAGACGTTCCACATGCCCTGGTTCAGTCCATTGATAGCACGTCGACCCCGGTATACTACATCGTTCCAATTCACTCTATTCCTTGCACACCTTTCACCCTCCTGTATGTTCCGGCCCCGATCGCTCAAAATCTTTTTCACGCCATCCTTCCACCTCCAGTTTGGTCTCCTGCTTCTCGCTTCTTCCTTCCACCTCTGACACATATATTCCCTTTGTCGATCTTTCCTCACTCATTCTCACCATGTGTCCAAATCACTTCAACACACCCTTTTCTGCTGTCTCAACCACACTCTTTTTATTACCACACATCTCTTTTACCCTTTCATTACTTACTTGATCAAACCACCTCACGTATTGTCCTCAAACATTTCATTTCCAACACATCCACTCTCCTCCGCACAACCATATCTATGGCCCATGCCTTGCAACATTGTTGGAACCACTATCCCTTCAAATATACCCATTTTTGCTCTCCGAGATAACCTCGCCTTCCACACATTCTTCAACGCTCCCAGAACCTTCGCCCCCTCCCCTACCCTGTGACTGACTTCCACTTCCATGGTTCCATCCACTGCTAAGTCCACTCCCAGATATCTAAAACACTTCACTTCTTCCAGCCTTTCTCCATGCAGACTTCCAAATTAACTTGTCCCTCAGCCCTACTGAACCAAATAACCTTCCTCTTATTCACATTTACTCTCAACTTTCTTCTTTCACACTCTTTACCAAACTTAGTCACCAACTTCTCTAGTTTCTCACCCTAATCAACTACCAGCGCTGTATCATCAGCGAACAACTGACCCACTTCCCAAGCCCTCTCATCGAGAACAGATAGCATAGTTTCCCTCTCTCCAAAACTCTTGCATTCACCTCCCTAACCACACCATCCATAAACATTTCTAACAACCAAGGACACATCACGAACCCCTGTCGCAAACCGACATTCACTGGGAACCAATCACTTTCCTCTCTTCCTACTCATACACATGCCTTACATCCTTGGTAAAAGCTTTTCACTGTATATAGCATCTTATCTCCCACACCATATATTCGTAGAACCTACCACAAAGCATCTCTATCAACCCACAGACCTTTCCATGGATTACCCCAGATTCTTCATATGCCCTGGTTCAATCCATTGGCAGCCCATAGACCCCGGTATACCACATCGTTCCAGTTCACTCTATTCTTGCACTCCTTTCACCCTCCTGTATGTTCAGGCCTCGATCGCTCAAAATCTTTTTCACTTCATTCTTCCACCTCCAATTTGGTCTCCCGTTTCTCGTTCTCCCCTTTCCTCTGACACATATATCCTCTTTGTCAGTCTTTCTTCACTCATTCTCTCCATGTGACCAAGCCATTTCAAAACACCCTCTTCTGCTCTCTCAACCAGACTCTTTTTATTACCACACATCTCCCTTACCCTATTATTACTTACTCGATCAAACCACCCCACACCACATATTGTCCTCAGACATCTCATATATTTATATATATACACAGACATATTCATATATACACATGTACATATTCATACTTGCTTTCATCCATTTTAGTCGCCAACCTCGCCCCACAGGAAACAGCATCACTACCCCACGCTTCAGAGAGAAAACTACGTCACAAAGATTAGATATGATATGTAAAATGCAAACGAAACATTAATAAGAAACACTGGGAAAAAAATACAGTACGTACCACAAAAATGTAAGGGAAAACACTAAAAGCGAAACAAAATAACAGTGTCATGAAGGATAGTATGGTTTACAATCTAAATACTGTACAAAATATTGAAACAAACATAGAAAAAAATTCATTTGAGGAAACACAGAACAATATTTAACGAGGTATGAATATAGAAAGTCCATCACTAAAAACAGTAAGTTTGGCCAAGCGATACCGTTATTGTTCGTATGTGGAGTTGAGGTCAGGTTTGGCTCCTCTGACCTTCGTAACCCAGGACCGGGATGGTCAGTGTCGCGTTCCTCCTGTCGAGAAATGGCGGACTTGGTAGCTTGTGGCGGGTCAATGACGTGTCCCATCTGTCTTAAAACGGCATTAGGTTTACATCCTATTGGCGGGCCATCAAAGAGCTGTATGGGGGTGGTCAAGTTTGTCTGGATGTTGATGACAGGTGCTCCCTCTCTTATGTGAATGGCTTCTAATATCTGTAGTCTCCTCCGATCACTGCAACTAGTAATGATTTTAGTGTTATTCACTATAATCTTCCTCGTTAGTTTTGCTCCTTGCTTTTGTTCATGATGTTGTTTGATTCCACCTTCTTGTAAGTGGAGCGAGGGATGGCTTCTCAGGGTGCACTTGTATATCCAATGTAGCTTTATGTGGTGAGGCTGACAGTCCCCAGTATTGCATCAGTATTCATCTATGACATCGGTACGTTACAAACTTCCTGAGTGACCTACCATATTGTTGTTCATTACGAGCGAACATGTTTTCGGATTGTTGTAGTATATCATCAAGCTGATATCCTTGTCTTCATCAGTCGTGTTAGTTTACATTTGGGTACATATCTATAACCTTGAAAAAACAGAAATGCCCAGTTTTGTAATTCAACATTACAGATTTATCCTTATTCCAAATTTAGTGCAGTTTTCCCATGTAGTGTTAACTAATGTAAACAGACGCACCTTCATTGTTCTGTGTAAAATGTCAGTTCTAGGTAGCTCACCATTCTACCTACCTCACTATTTCCTTTCTCAGTAAAAATGCAGAAATTATATTCGTTTCGACTTTTTGACTTCGCAAAGTTAGAAAAAAAAATCCCTCGCAAGTAGTTATAAAAGTCAGTTTCACATAAGGCTAAATGCTAAAGGGAAGGTCATACAATTGACTTTTAAAGCTCATTCAAGTGTTAGGAAGCTGGGTTGGGTGAGTGGAGGTAAACTTTGAAAGGATATAGTGTAGTTTTCATCACTTAAAAATTATAGATCATTGTACAGCTTCTGTTAGCAAACATTTGCTATTTGTTATACGTTCACATTTTATGAGAAGGAATTGTACCACCAGACTTACATTAGAACTTCCCGTCTTACCTGTTACACTCTCTCTCTCTCTCTCTCTCTCTCTCTCTCTCTCTCTCTCTCTCTCTCTCTCTCTCTCTCTCTCCTTACATACACACTATATATATATATATATATATATATATATATATATATATATATATATATATATATAGGACTGGTGATTGGGAATACCTGGTTTAAAAAGAGAGATATACATAAGTATACGTATGTAAGTAGGAGAGATGGCCAGAGAGCGTTATTGGATTACGTGTTAATTGATAGGCGCGCGAGAGACTTTTGGATGTTAGAGGTGCAACTGGAGGGATGTCTGATCACTATTTTGTGGAGACGAAGGTGAAGATTTGTAGAGGTTTTCAGAAAAGAAGAATGTTGGGGTGAAGAGAGTGGTGAGAGTAAGTGAGCTTGGGAAGGACACTTGTGTGAGGAAGTACCAGGAGAGACTGAGTACAGAATGGAAAAAGGTGAGAACAAAGGAGGTAAGGGGAGTGGGGGAGGAATGGGATGTATTTAGGGAAGCAGTGATGGCTTGCGCAAAAGATGCTTGTGGCATGAGAAGCGTGGGAGATGGGTTGATTAGAAAGGGTAGTGAGTGGTGGGATGAAGAAGTAAGATTATTAGTGAAAGAGAAGAGAGATGCATTTGGACGATTTTTGCAGGGAAAAAATGCAAATGAGTGGGAGATGTATAAAAGAAAGAGGCAGGATGTCAAGAGAAAGGTGAAAGAGGTGAAAAAGAGGGCAAATGAGAGTTGGGGTCAGAGAGTATCATTAAATTATAGGGAGAATAAAAAGATGTTTTGGAAGGAGGTAAATAAAGTGCGTAAGACAAGGGAACAAATGGGAACTTCAGTGAAGGGGGCTAATGGGGAAGTGATAACAAGTAGTGGTGTTGTGAGGAGGAGATGGAGTGAGTATTTTGAATGTTTGTTGAATGTGTTTGATGATAGAGTGGCAGATATACTGTGTTTTGGTCGAGGTGGTATGCAAAGTGAGAGGGTTAGGGAAAATTATTTGGTAAACAGGGAAGAGGTAGTAAAAGCTTTGCGGAAGATGAAAGCCGTCAAGGCAGCAGGTTTGGATGGTACTGCAGTGGAATTTATTAAAAAATGGGGTGACTGTATTGTTGACTGGTTGGTAAGGTTATTTTATGTATGTATAACTCATGGTGAAGTGCCTGAGGATTGGCGGAATGCTTGCATAGTGCCACTGTACAAAGGCCAAGGGGACAAAAGTGAATGCTCAAATTACAGAGGTATAAGTTTGCTGAGTATTCCTGGTAAATTATATGGGAGGGTATTGATTGAGAGGGTGAAGGCATGTACAGAGCATCAGATTGGGGAAGAGCAGTGTGGCTTCAGAAGTGGTAGAGGATGTGTGGATCAGGTGTTTGCTTTGAAGAATGTATTTGAGAAATACTTAGAAAAGCAAATGGATTTGTATGTAGCATTTATGGATCTGGAGAAGGCATATGATAATGTTGATAGAGATGCTCTGTGGAAGGTATTAAGAATATATGGTGTGGGAGGCAAGTTGTTAGAAGCAGTGAAAAGCTTTTATCGAGGATGTAAGGCATGTGTACGTGTAGGAAGAGAGGAAAGTGATTGGTTCTCAGTGAATGTAGGTTAGCGGCAGGGGTGTGTGATGTCTCCATAGTTGTTTAATTTGTTTATGGATGGGGTTGTTAGGGAGGTGAATGCAAGAGTTTTGTAAAGAGTTACAAGTATGCAATCTGTTGTGGATGAGAGAGCTTGGGAAGTGAGTCTTGTTGTTCGCTGATGATACAGTGCTGGTGGCTGATTCATGTGAGAAACTGCAGAAGCTGGTGACTGAGTTTGGTAAAGTGTGTGAAAGAAGAAAGCTGAGAGTAAATGTGAATAAGAGCAAGGTTATTAGGTACAGTAGTGTTGAGGGTCAAGTCAATTGGGAGGTAAGTTAGAATGGAGAAAAACTGGAGGAAGTGAAGTGTTTTAGATATCTGGGAGTGGATTTGGCAGCGTATGGAACCATGGAAGCGGAAGTGAATCATAGGGTGGGGGAAGGGGCGAAAATTCTGGGAGCGTTGAAGAATGTGTGGAAGTCGAGAACATTATCTCGGAAAGCAAAAATGGGTATGTTTGAAGGAATAGTGTTTCCAACAATGTTGTATGGTTGCGAGGCGTGGGCTATGGATAGATTTGTGCGGAGGAGGGTGGATGTGCTGGAAATGAGATGTTTGAGGACAGTATGTGGTGTGAGGTGGTTTGATCGAGTAAGTAATGTAAGGGTAAGAGAGATGTGTGGTAATAAAAAGAGTGTGGAAGCTGGGAGGTGCAGCAGTTGAGGAAGGGTTATAAGTGTGGAATGTGTGGGCATTACTCATAGGGAAGGAGTTTAAATGAATGGAGGTGTTGAAGAGAAAGCTGCAGGAGCTGAAAAAAAGACAATGAGAGTTGGGATGAGTGTGTAT